>NW_002987445.1:458014-475380 GCF_000006295.1 Pediculus humanus corporis
GTTGTTGTTATTGTTATTGCTGTTGATTTATTTTATTTTATTTTATTTCCCCTCCTTTCTCTCTCCTTCCCTCCCTCTTTTTCCCCCCCTTTCACGTTTTTTTCATTTTCGGCTTTGTAATAATAAAAATAATAATAATAATAATAAAATTTTAATTTTTTTTTTTTTTTGCGTGTAAATAAAAGAAAAAAAGAAAAAAAAATTTTCCGTTAAAATTCTCATAAGCTAAACAAGGAAAAAAAATAAAAGAAAATTGTTTAAGATAGTTTTCATTTATTTTTTTTATTTTTGTCTGCTTCTTTAAAAAAAAAAAAAAATAAAATAAAAGACGAAATCTGACACTAATTTTTTTTTTTTCTTTTATAACCGTCTTCTCGGGAAAGAGACAGAGAGAGGAAGAGAAAGGGTGGGGGAAAGGCGGGAGGCGGAAAAGGAGGGGTGAAAGTATTAAATGAAGTCATTTAAAAAGACATTTTTAAGAAGTTTAAAATAATAAACTGACTCCTTTTTTTTAAGACCGAAAAAAAAATATATATATATATTTCGAAAAAAAAACTAATAATAATAATGATGATGATGATGATGATAATGATGATAATACTCCTAATAATAAAATTCTAATTTATTTAATTTGACTTGCGAAATTTAGTGAAAAAGTTTCAAATAAAAAGAGAGAAAGAGGAAGAGAAAGAGAGAGAAATAGTCTATAGGGTTTACGCTCGAATAAATTTGAATTTTTTTTTTCTATATTTTTTTTTTGGAGGGGGAGGAGAGGGGGAGGGAGGAAAGGATTGCGAAATAAAAAATAATAATTTACAACTTTTTAAAAGTATTACGTATATATATATAAATAAATGAATAATTTTATTACCTCCTTTTAAATATTACTACTCCCTTATTCCCTCCCACCCTTTCCCCCCTTTCCCCTTCCTTCACATTCATTTAATCTTTTCCAACCGTTTATTTTTATTTATTTTTATTTTTTTTATTTGCCCATATACGGTAATAATAATAATTAATAAGTAATAAAAGTTCCATTCGAAACAATATAATGATAATAATAATTGAAATACTTAATTTGATTTATATTAGAAAAGGAGGGAAGGGGAAGGGAGGGAGGGAAAGAAAAGAAAATTTTTTTTTTTTAGGTTTTAGTTTTTTTAATAATTTTAAAATGCGAAAAAAAAGTTTTGAAACTTTTCGGGACTTTTGTTCATTAAACCAAGATTTGTTTACTTTCTAAATCTAAACATTTTCTTTTTGTTTGTTTGTTTGTTTTCAGTCTCGAGTTATCCGAATGATACGGACTATAACAACAACAACCAAGCAACCAAAAAGGAAAAAAAAAGAAGGAAAATAATAAAAATGTATAATTTATGTGTAACCCGGTTTTTTTTTTTGAAGGGGTAGGGGGTAAGAAGGAGGGGGAGGGAGATGGTGGGGAAAAGTTTTAAATTTTATATAAATTCAAAACTAAATAACAGATGTTAAGTCAAAATTTTATTTTTTTTTTAAGGGGTAAAAAAAAAACCCTCTTCGATCGTTTTTATTTACGTAAAGAAATACATATGGGATTACGTGCGTGGTGCGTTTTGCGTCTGCGTGTGTATGCGTGTCTGCGTGTCTGCGGACAAAGATACATAACATAAAAAAATATATTTTTTAATTTCCTATGGACCACTCAAAAAAAAAAAAAAACGGATATAAAAACCCGCAATAAAACCACGAGAAGTAAAAACCGTCAACCATAAATTTTTTCTCTTTTTTTTTTTTTTTT
Source organism: Pediculus humanus corporis (assembly GCF_000006295.1). Taxonomy (NCBI): domain Eukaryota; kingdom Metazoa; phylum Arthropoda; class Insecta; order Psocodea; family Pediculidae; genus Pediculus; species Pediculus humanus. Next base: position 459,792 of record NW_002987445.1, read on the forward strand.
ATTGTCTACTGCTAGTGAATTTAGTTTTCAGATTAGAATTTTACTAAAACGTTTTCTTAAAAAAAAAATTTAAGTCGATAAATACACTCGCTACGATATCAATTTTTGTAAAGCGAAACAAAAAAAAAGAACAACGATTAATTAATCTCCGAAAGGGAAAGAGAGGGGATAAAGGGAGGGAGGGAGGAGAGAGAAGAAGGATGGTCATCGTAAAAAAAAATGAGTATCGAATTAATTCAAAAAATAATAATAAAAATTTAAATTTTGACGAATCGTTGGGTAATAAAAAAAAATTAAAAAAAAAATCAAATTTACAAATTAAATAAATTTTTATTAATCAAACAAACAAACAAACGAATTTTTTTTTTGTTAAATATGCATGGATTCCACCTTTATGTGCTGGAAATGAGAGAAGTTTTCGTCGTTGTCGTCAATTTGTTTATTAATTGGAAAATGTCAATTTCCGACAAACGATTTTATTAATTGTTTTTTTTTTTACATTTTATTTTTATGTTTATACATACGAAACAACAACAACAACAAAAACATTTTTGCGTAATTTTCTACGAGTTTTTTTACATCGTATAACTCTCACTCCCCCCCTTTTTATCCCCCTCCCCCCATCGTGATAACAAGTCGAAAAATATCATCATCGAAAAAAAAAAAAAAAAAACATTTATTCATTCAAATCGAATGAAAAAAAAATGGAGGCTTCCGTTTATATATATTATTATTATTATTAAAAAAATTTTTTTTTCTTCTGCTTTTTGCTACCAACGTAATAAATTATAACTTTTCATAAATTAAAAAAAAAAAAAAAGTTTTACCAACAAGATTAAAAGATACTATTTTTAATAATTATCTATTCTATTTCCGGTTAATTAAATAAAGGTTGGAAATAAATTATGCGAAGAGGGGAGGGTTGACAGTGAGGGCGAGGTGAAGGAGAAAAGGAAGGGGAAGGAGAGAGAACGAGAACAAGGGCGGAAGTGAGGTAAAATTGATGTATAATAGAAAATGAAGATTAAAAAGATTTTTTTTTTTTTAAATTTTTTTTTTTTTTTTTTTTTACTCGAAAAAACTAATTACAAAGTAATTAAGGTGGCGAAATGCTTAAGCTTAAATTTTTTTTAATGATGATAATAATAATGATAATAATGATTTTGATGCAAGCGAAGGAAAAAAAAAATTTTCGTGAAAGCAAAAAAAAAAAAACCTCTTTCTCGACCTTTTCTCTTTTTTGTTTCTTAGTTTTTAACAAAGAAAGAGAGAAAAAAAAAACAAACAAAAAATAGCGAGAAGGAGGAGGAGGAAAAGAAAAAAACGAACAAACGGCGAATGAAAAAAAAATAAAAAAGCAAACAAACAAACAACAACAATTTAATTTAGATCATTGAAAGGAAAGCAAAGCAAAAAATAAAAAAAAAATTTTTTTTTTTTAAATGATGCGGATGAAAAAGAATATGACTTGATCTTAACAAGAAAAAGGTTGGCACCACTGTTTAAACCTTGTTTTAAAATATAAGGTAAATAAAAGATGTTATATATATATATAGGTATAAAATGTAAGAGAAAAATTTTTTTCCTTTTTTTTATTTCTTTATTTATTTTTGTATTAATTTTCAGATAGAGATAATACAAAAATAAAACAAGGAAAGAAATTATCATTATTATTATTAAAAAAAAATGGTTGAAAACGTGGCAACGTCGAAATAAAAAATAAAAAATAAAATGAAATGCCGACCAATTAAAAATTAAAATTTTATTGTCGTTTTTTTGTTTTTTACATTATGTTTTTCCATATTTATATTAACTTTCTCGGTAGATTTAGTTACCGAGGGTTTTTTCGAATTTTAAATAAACATTTTGCACGCGCACACACACACACACAGACACACGCCAGAAAACACACAAACAAACACACACACAGAAAATTATATAATATTCATACGATGAAAAATTTAAATTTTGTCGAGGAAAAATAAAAATTTTTGTGTTAAAATTCTCCTAAAACAAAAAAAAAAAAAACTGGAAAAATTATTTCCACACGCACTCACGCACACGCAGAGCGCGAATTAAACGAGATAAAAATATAAAATTAGGTTTTCTAATTTCACGATAAAAAAAGGGTATTATAAAAATTTTTGTATATTCGTAATTTTATCATCGAACGTTTTGTCGTCGACCTTTCACTTTTTTTTTTTTTTAAATTAAAAACAAAAAACGGAAACGGGAAGAGGGGAAATGGCGGAAACCGTGAGGAAGAGGAAATAGAAAAAGGGAAAGGGAAAAAGCGGAAACAAAAATTCGATTTTTAGGTTTTTATCCTTTTCGTCATATGCGCAAAAAAAAACAAAACCGAACGGATAAAAAGATTTAATTTTTAGAAAAAAAAAAAAAATTTGACATTTAAAAAAAAACGCGGGAAATTTTTTTTTTCAAGGTTGGTAGTATCGTCGTTGACGTTATAGCGTTACGTCATAACGATAATAACGTGATGATTTTGTATTTGTTTTATTATCATATAGATTTTTTTTGGGGGTTTTTATTTTATTCGCGTTCGTCCGTCCGTCGAGGGAGGGGGTAGAAGGAGGGGTGGAAACCGAATCGGGGGAAAGGAAAAAATCAAAATAATAAATTGATTAAGAAATAAAAAAGCGATAAAAATAGTAAAAAAAAAACGAAAAAAACAATAAACACAAAACAAAATACATATAAATAAATAGTCGGCGTATATAAAAATAAATAAAATGATAAAGAAAGAAAAAAAACAATTCATATAAAATTTGGATTAAAACCAACAAAAATTTTCAATTTTTTATTTTTTTTTTCGTTTGTTTGTTTGTTCGTGAGCGTAAACGAAACAAACGACAAAATTTATTTTACCCGCCAAAAATATAAAAAAAAAAAAAAGTTTGAAATTAACAATAAAAATAAAAAATTTATTAATTTTTTTTTATTTTTACGCGGCGGTTGTGCGTGTTCGTGTGCGCGTGCATCCGGAAAATTTTTAAGAGTGAAAAAAATTTTCTTTTTGAAAATAAAGAAAACCGTTCGGAATTTATTTGACGGAAATAGTTAAAATGTAAGTGCCAGGTGAACGTATTTTTTTTTTTCAATTTCCAAAAAAAAAAAAAAAAGAGTCGAAAGAAAATTAAAAATTATTGAGTCATTATTTTCCTTTCGACTTTTTTTTTCCTTTTTTTCCTTTTTTCCTTTTTTTTATGTCAAGTCAGTCAAATATTACTCTATGGAAGTAAAAGGAAAAAAGTTAACCGTTTGGTAATTGACAAACGCTAAGTGAATAAAAAACAAAAATAGATTTTCTTTCTCTTTTTTTTTTTTGTGTCAAAATAATATTAAAATGGACGGACGGACGAACGAACGGACGAGATAAAAACCAAAAAAAAAAAGGAAGGAAAATAACTTAAAAAAGCTTTTTAGTTTTTTTTTTTTTTGACTGGAAACCTGGAAAAAGAGAAAAGGGGAGAGAGAAAGAGAGAGAGATAAAGAAAAAAACAAATTTTCCGGTTAATATTTTAACAGTGGCTATTAAATTAATATTAAAAAATAAAAAAAAAAATTTTTTTGTTTTATTCGAAATTTAATTGAGTTTTTTTTTTCCTGGAAATTTTAAAATTAAAAAAATTATTATTATTATTATTATTATTTTTCCTCCAGTTTTTTTTTTGGAGTCTTATAAATTTCTTTTTTTTCCTCTTTTTTCCTTTTTTTTTCTTTCCCTTTTCTCTTAATTCTTCTACTTTTATTTCCATTTGATTTTACGGTCTAAAAAGTTTTAGATTTAACCCGTAAAAAATAACAATTGTTTGTCCAACTGAAAAAAAAAAACGCCCCCTTTTACTCTTATCACTTGAAATCACGCCCTTAACTCTTTTTTTTTCTTTTTTTTACTCTATGGAATGGAAAAAAAGTGGAAATTTTCTTTTTTTTTTTTTACTCTAAGTTCATTTTTTATAAAGACTGATGAGATTTTAGTGAGTTAAATAAAAAAAAAAATTTTTTTTTCCCTCACTTTTTTTTTTTTTTAATTTCGGAACTAATTTTTTAGACGAAAAGTTATTTCCGGTAACAGACGATTCGTTCGTTTTGTATGGGCTTTTAATGGAGGAGAGAATTCGTGATGAGGAGAGGGAGAGGGAAAGGCGGAAGTGAGAGAGAAAGAAAAAAGATTTACGAATTTCGGTTTTATGGTAGCAGGTCGCGACCATCGAATCGGCAGATCTATTAGAAATACCAACAAACCAACCTGGTCGCTACCGACATACCGGATATTATCATCATTATTAAAACACGATTCTAAAAAATGTTTTAAATTAATCGTAGAAGTTTCTATATTGGGGAAAAAAAGAAAAAAAGGAAAAACTGGAGAAAAGAGCTGAAATGTGCAAAAATTTCCCATAATGTGGGTAATATGTTAACGGAAATAATTTGAGATCTCGCGGAAGTACTGGAATTACGCCACAATCACTGGAAGGGAAATCAAAATATGATTTCTAGGAATAGGAATATGAAACGGTCCATATTTTTTAAAATACTCAATAGATAGCACCACCATCGTCACCACCGCAAGCATTTTTATTCTTAAGGAATCCAATAGAAAAACCCGATAGGAATGACCTGAAAATTACCACGTAAAATCAGCAGTCTCGATTAAAATAATAATAATAATAATATGTCAGGATTAATAATAATGATAATAATGATAGTATACATTTTCTCTTATATAATATTACTAATTCCTTTCAAATCGTTTCCCTTAAGGGAGAAAAAAAAAAGAAAAAAAAATTATTTTTCGCCATTTTAAACGTTTCCTTTCTTTCCATCTGATTCGAAAAAGGTTTTTTCCCTCCCTCCTCTTCTCCCTCTTTCCCTCAATCATTTTATTCTTATTCTTTTTTTTTTTACATATGAAACGTCCGAATTTAAAATCGGTCGGTGTGGGCGGGGGGAAAACGAAAAAAGGGTAAAAAGAAAAGAATTTAATCGAAAATGGCGCCACACGTTCGAGATTTTTCCTTTTCATCTTCTTTCCTTTTACTTTTTTTTTTTCCTTTAAAATATATATATATATATATATATATATATGTGTTGAAATTCAATAAGCTCACACTTTGCTTTTAAATTGACTTTTACCTTTTCAGACATCGACAAAGTTCTGAACAAAAAAAAAACCTTTTTATTTTAAATACTCAAATACGTATTAATTTGTATATAAAAAAAAAACCATAACGATTTCTACTGCTGCTACTATTATTATCATTATTAACATAATAATAATAATTAATAATAATAATAATAATAATAATAATAATAATAATAATAATAATATATTTTATACGTGGAATTTTAATTTTTACTGTTCATTGATAAAAATTTTCTTTGATAAAAAAAAAAATCCACTTTTTGTAATTTTATTATTAAAAAAAAAAAAAAAATTTTTTTTTCTTTTCATTGTTTTTTTCGTTATTAAAAAAAAAAAAAGGGAGGCAAATAAGGGTGGGGAGTGAGGAGGAAAGAGGAGAGGGGGAGAGGGGTGGGATTAAAAAAATGAATTTTTAAAAATATATAAATATTTGCTTAAAGTCTGTTGATGAATATTAAAATTTTTTTAAAAAAAAAGAAAGGAGGAAAGTGAGAGGAGGGGGGGAAGAGAAGGAGACGTTTCTCCCAGAGACTTCCTCCTCTCCCAGTCCCCCCAATCCCCCCATTTTTTTTTTATTTCGAAACTTTTTAAATTTTATTTTCATAAAGTGAAGATTTTTTTTTTTTTTTTTTTAATTTTTCCACTTGAAATTTTTTTTTTTTTTATATAAATTTTATTTACTTTTGAATTCTAATTTATAATTTTATTTTTTTATTTTATTTTTTTTTTGTTAAAACTTTTTGTTCAAAGATTTGAATTTTTTTAATAAAAAAAAAAAAAAAAAAAAAAATTACTTTTTTGAGCTTTTGTTTTTTTTTTATTGTTTCGTTTAACGATATAAAAAAAAAAATTTATATGGGGACATGTATATAAATTAAAAAGTTATCCGAAAATAAAATGCAAAAAAGTTACGATGAGGAGTCGGCGGCGGTGGCGGTGGTAGCGGTGAGGAATGGAGGGGAAAAAAAAAAAACAAAAAACGGATGTAAGTTTTTTGTGAGTGAGGAAGAGAGGGGGCGGAGCAGGCGGCGGGGCGAGGAGGGACAAAAAGGAAGAATAAGAATAATTCGATTTCCCGATTTTGCTGAATTTAAAAAAAAAAAGAAAATTTTTCAATATCCAAAATATTGGATTTGCATTCGTATATTTATATATTTTCGTGCAGTACCACATGCGTGAGTGCGTAAGTGCGTTTGTTCGACCTCCCTGTCCCTTCTCCTCCTCCCAAAAAAAAAAAAAACAAAATGAAGGAATAAAAAAAAAAAACAAAATGAAGGAATAAAAAAAAAAATTTTTTTATTTTCTTGTTAACTCGAATTATTATTATTATTATTTATTTATTTTGTTTCGTAGAAAATTTTCTTTCCCCCTCTCTCTTTCTCTCTCTTTTTCTACATTTAAACCTTAGCAAACAAACGTAGTGTCAATAGAAAGAACAAGAGAAATAAAAAAAAAAATATATAAATCGCGAGTCGTTCGTGATTCGGTTAAATAAAAGTTTTTGCGATAAATAAAAATAAATAAATTTTTTTTTTTTTGCAGTCGTTCATCGAAGCATTTTTTGTTGATAAAAGTTTACAATTTGCTATCGATAACAAAAAAAAAAAGTAAAAGATTAAATAGATTATTATTATTGTTTTTAAATAAGAAAAAGAAAGGTTTTTCGATTTGAAACCTTTTGATCTTTAATTCGTCGCGTCGACGATGACGTCATCGTCGACGTCATCCTTTCCTCTCTCTCTCTTCCTCTCAGAGGGATTTGATTCTTTGATTTAAGTCAAACCCTTTTAAACTTATTATAATCTCTTAAAAATGGCCCCAAGCTTAGAAAATGTTTACAAAATTTTATTTGTTAAAATTCACTTTTGATTTCGAATTAAGAAAACTTTTCTAGAAAAGTGTTTTTCCACTACTTTCACGAAAATTTTCTTATTAAATTTTTATTATTATTAAGAAAAATTTTAACTTTATATAATTTATATATATATATATATTTCACGTCTCTCTCTTTCTCTCTCTCTTTTGCCCTTCTACTCTCATCTTCCTCTTCCCCAACTCCCTTCAATGCCTTAACCCCAATCCCGATCACTAATTTTATTTAATTAAAAACGTTTTACCGGGAACGCGTTTCGAATTCGACATTTTTAGAAAAAAAAAAAAAAAAAAAACATGAAAAAGTTATTTTCATTTTCTGGCATTAAAAAACTTTTTTCTTTTTTTTGTTATCTCGGACATTTGTCGTTATTTTTTTATTTTCTCACAAAGCAACCATCAAAAAATTTTTTCCTTTTTTTTTTTAGAAAAAAAAATCAAATTCGAAATTAAATTAAATTAAATGAATATAAAAAAAAAATCGAAAATTTCCTTTTTTATTATTATTATTAACGTGTTTGTTTTTTACGCGCGTAAATCTTACGAGTATAAAAACAAAAAAAGAAATTTATTTACGTATAATAAGGACGCAACACTTTCGATTGATCGATCGATCGATGAATCGATGAATCGATATTTGGGACAAAGAGAATTTAATTAATTAAAATTTCCCACCCGTCGGCCTACATCGACCTCAAACCAATTTCCGTTTTCCTAAATAATGGAACTCTCTTGTTTTTACATTTGATTTATATATAAAAAAAAAAAATGGCGGTGCCATCATCATCATCGTCATCGTCGTCGTAACTTGTTAGTTTTTTTTTGTACAAAAAAATATTTTAGGGATTTTTAATAATATTATTATTATTGACATCATGGATTTCGATTCGCCGTGTGGCAACGTTTAATAAAGCAGTAGACAATAAATTAATTTTTGTTACGATGATAATGATAATAATATTTTCGAAACGACGATGAGTTAAATGGTAAAATTTAAATTTTTTATTTTTATTTTTTTTGTTTAAACAAATTAAATCGAACGAAATGTCGCGAAAAAAAAAAAAAAAATTGTCGAGGTTGTGAATTTTAATTACGATTGTAAATAAACGCGTCGTTACTCACAACGACAGGGCGACAACAAACAAAAAAAAAAAAAATTTTTTTTAATTTGTTTTTTTTTTTTTTTTTAACATAAAACAACTTTTGAATAAAAAAAAAAAAAAAAAAAATTTGTTTTTGCATTTCAAATGTAATGCAGTCATTTTAAATTGAAAACAGACTTTTTCTCTTTCTCTCTCTCTCTCTCTCTCTCTCTCTCTCTCTCTCTCTCTCTCTCTCTCTCTTCTTTCTCTCTTCTTTCTCTCTTCCTTTCACTCTATTTTTCTGGGAAAACAGAGAAAGAGAGAGGAAAAAAAAAGTTTTTGCCCTTTTTTAAATTGAACTAGTTTTTTATTTTCTAAAAAAAAAAAAAAAAAAAAAAAGTTTTTTTTTTTTTGTTTAACACCGATGTGTTCCTTTTTTTAACTCGATTCGCCATTTTTTTTTTTTTTTAAGAGAGATTTTTCAATTGAAATTTTTTTTTATGTGAATTACTTTGACTTTTATTTTTTTTCTTCTTTCTTAATGTACGTACCTAAGTTTTCTTTTCTTCTTTCTTTTTTATTTCCGGTTCGAGTTTTTTTTCCTTTCTCTCTCACTTTCTTATAATTCATAATAATAATAACTATCGTCTTAATAATAATAATAATAATAATAATAATTTTAATAAACATTTCGATTTAATTTTATTTTATTTTCAAAGCGGAAATTTTTTTTCTTTTTTTTTTTTTTTTTTTTTATTTAAATCTTAAGAAAAAGAAGAAGAAGGAAAAAAAAATTTTTTTTTTTTAATCTTTTATCCCAAAACAAAAACAATACATTAAAAAAAAATGGCGGAAAACTCTTTACAGATAATTTTTTTTTTCACTCCAAAAAAAAAGACGTTTTCCAGATAAAACCCTTTAAAAAAAAAAAAAAAAAAAACGAAATTATCTATCTTTTTGTTTGTTCGTTTGTTTGTTTTTTTGTTTGTCTGTTTTTTACAAGTTAAATTTTTTTTTTTTTTTAAATGTTTTATTCGTTCAACTTCCTGTTAAAATTATTTAAAAACAATACGGGAAATATTTCCTTGTTTTTTTTGTTTTTTTAAATTTAATTTAAAGTTGTTCCGGAATGAAAATGTTTTTCCACCCCCCGCCCCCGTTCTGGAATCTTACGAATGTACGAATCGAACGTTTTATTATTATTATTACTATTATTATTATTATTATTATTATTATTATTATTATTATTATTATTATTATTATTATTATCTATTTACTTAATGTAAAAAAAAAAATTTTTTATCGAATAAAATTTTACGCTGAAAAGATACTAAAAAAATTTTTTTTTCCGTTCGTTTGTTTGTTTGTATTTAAAATTATAATTTAATAATTTTAATTTACAATATTGAATTGTTTGTTTGTTTGTTGTTGTTGTTGTTTATTTTTCCAAAAAGCAACAATCAAATCAATTTCAATTTGTTTTACTATTATTATTATTATTTATTTGTATAAGAAGAACTATCGAAAAAAAATTTTTTTTTTTTTTTTTAATAAAAATTTTAATTTTAAATAATTTTCAAATGATTACATTTCGACTTTGATTTGTTTTTTCTTCCTGGAATTCGCTGGAGAAAATATAAAATCAAATTTTTACTTTTTTTTTTATCGAGTTTTTTTTCTCCAATTTGGAAAATTTTCCAATCGGAAAATTTTTCCTTATACGAAAAAAAAAAAAATTAAAATTTATTTCGATTAATAAACCGTTTTAAATTTTTTAGTCGTTCAAAAAAAATTATTAAAAAAAAAATAAATAAATTTTTCAAACGATTCGTTTACTAAGATAATAATAATAAGGATTAAAAATAAACGTCACGTGATGACGTTTATTTTTAAATGAATTCGAATAGTCTCGATCGCAAGAATGTGATAATAGATGAGTCATGATGAAAAATATTTCCTTTCAAATTTCAAGGTTTTTAAAATTAACTTTTAAATTATTATTATTATTATTTTTATAGATTCGTCTTACGTAAGTAAAGGAAATCACGGATCTGGTGATGCTAACGCACTTCCGGGAGCAACAACGAGTCCGATATTATCGAAATACGAACCACATTTTGATCCTATGACGCCAAGAAACGTCACAGCTTTAGTTGGTAATTCTGCATACCTCACGTGCATAGTTAAAAATTTAGCCAATAAAACGGTAAGAATCACTTTTTTGTTTGTTTGTTTGTACTCGTGCGTTTGTTTTCCTTTTATTTGTTTCCTTTTTCATCTTCTCCTTCTAAACGTTTAAATATATATAACCTTTTGTAAATTTAACGGGAGAAAAAAACAATGGAAAGTGGTTTAATGGATGGAAACGTGTTACGCTAAAAGCCCCTCCCCTCCCCTTCCCTTCTCCCCTCTCTCCTCACGAAAAAAAAAGAAGGAACAAATGAGGCATTTAAAGAGTCTAACCGGGTTTTAATAAAGTAAAACATTTATTTCTCAGGTTTTTTTTTTTTTTTTTTTAAAGATGGTGGCAATAAATAAAATAAATAAATGTTTGTTTAACACGACCATCACTAAAACGCGCTGCAAACTTAAATTATCATTCCAATTTTTTGTTGTTGTTTTTGCAAAAACGATATTTTTTCCGCGTTTTAACTCCGAGTATTTTTTTTTCCAACACCCGCCATTTTTCCTTTGTTTTTTTTTTTTTTTTGGTTGGTATTACGATTACGTCACGACCAAAAAAATAATTTTTTTTTTTTTTTTTGAATAAGTTTTTTGATTAACAAAAATGACGTCATAGATCGTGAAAAAAAAATTTTTTTCTTTTCGGGGGGTAATATTATTAAAAAAGTGTGAAAATTTCGTTTGTTCATTTCCGTTTCCGTTTTGTTGTATTTATTTATTTTTCACCTCGATACGTCTTCGTCGTCGGTCGTGATTTTAAATTCGCGTATATATATATATACATATAAAATTATAAATATAATTTTGTCACGTTTAATTTTTGTTTGTTTTTGACGAGTTTATATTTTCTATAATTACGTTATTTCTTAAATTTAAACTCTGGAAAATTTTATTTAACTTTGATTTTATACGTTTGTACCGTGTACAAACAATGACTAATTTAAACAAACAAACAAAAGACAAAACGATGTTATTTTACACGTTTTTTAATTTAAAAAAAAAAATAATAATATCGCGCCATTTTACCTTTTACATCCGCGATAAAAAAAATAATAATTTGACGGATTAAATACAATAATAAAACGTTTGCGTTTGTTGCATTTTACGATGATGATGATAATAATAATAATAATTAAGATTTTGATTTAATTTAGGAAAAAGGATTGGGGAAATTTATTTTATTAAAAATTAATTCGTTTGTTTTTTTTTTGTGATGAAAGAAATAATTTCTTATTGTTTTATAGCAGACGTTATGTTTGTTGTTGTTTGTTGTTTTAAATATTATTCACGTTTGTACGAAAATTAACCAGAAAAAAAAAATTGTTTTTTCTTTTCCTTTTAATTTAAGGTCGTTGGTTCGTTTTCAATTTAATCTCACGAAGATTTTCAGGACGTCGGGAAAGAAAAAAAAAAAAAATTTGAATTTTAAATTTTTTTACCGAACAAAAAAAAAAAGAATGAAAAAAGGTTTTTTTTCCTTCCTTTTTTTTCCTTTTTTTTTTTCTTCCTCGGTAAAAATTCATTTTGTTTTACTCCTCTGAATTCATTAAGTACTTTTCTGTTAGAAACTAAAAAAAAAATAAAATAAAATAAAATAAAAAAATAAAACCTTTCGGTATAAAAAAAAAAAAAAAAGTGGGTTTAGAAGAAGAAAAATCATCATCGCCGTCATTCGGGGGAGATGGAGGGAGGAGGAGAAAGTGGAAGGAGGGAGGAGGGGAGGAGAAAAAAACGACGTCTCATCGCTCGTGTTATATCATTAATATCACATTTGAAAAAATTTGCAGTAAGTGTAACGTCCGCGTCAAACGTCAAAAAAAAAAAAAATGTTGCGAAAAGTCAAAGGAAAAAAAAAAAAATTGTAAAAGGAAGAAAGGAAAAGTAAAATGAAAAGTTTTTTTTTATTTTTTTTATTTTCGCACAGGTGATTTTTATTCTCAGGTAAATTATTAATTTTGGATTTTTCACAGTCCGTATTTCCGGTTTTTTTTTTTTTTTTTACGTAAAACTATTATTAAGTTTCAAGTTTATGTTCTTATCATTATTATTATTATTATTATCATCATTACTGCCGTTTTATATATATATATTTTGTTTGTAATGATTTTTTTCAGGGCTTTAAACACAACAACAACAAAAATCTGTTATCGAATTACAAATTTTCAATTTTTGAAATTTTTTTTTTTTTACGATAGGGATTTTAGTTTTTGTGGGGGGATTGATTTTATTTTATTTTCTTTTTTATTCTTTTCTTTTTTTTTTCAAGACGTGCTAGTGATTTTTATCCTTTTTTTTTTCTTTTCCGAGGGGGCGGGAGGGAGGGAAAAAGGAAAAAAAAAATTTACCGTTTTGATTACGTCACTTACACACAAAAAGAAAAAATAATAAATTCAATTAATTACGATTTTTTCTCACTCGCGTTAACATAACCTAAATAATAATAATTATTATCATTATCATCATTGTCGTCTTCGTCGTTAATAATAATAATAATAATAAATTATTTTAATGATAAACGACAAAGTTAATAAAAATTTTATTGATTTCATTAATTAAAAAATGAAAAAAGAATTGATTGAATAAAATTATATTGAAGTCATTTTAATATTAATTTTTTTCCCTTCCTCTCCTCCTCCCTTCTTCCCCGTTCTCCCTCTATTCTCCTCGCCTCATTTTCTTTCCTTTTTTTTTCCTTTTTTTTAGACGTTTAATGTTGAATTAAAAAAACTTCAGAAATATAAAATGTCACTGACAAATTGACAATCCTCTAACATTTTGCTGAGTAACACTAATCTCATTAAGTTTTGAAGTGCAACCATTACTCCAGTTTTTTCTTCCTCTTCCTTTTTTCCTTTTTTTTTTTTTTGTTACCCTAAAAATACCTTTTTTTGACATTTTAAACTTTAAAAATACGTTTAATTTCTTTTTCTTTTCCCCTCCCCCACCCATATTTTTTTTTGACTTTTTAATTTTTTTTAATTTGATTATAATATAAAATTTTTTTATTTTTATTTTTTCTTGGACAAAAAAAAAATAACTAACCGAAATATTTTGTATAAATTATTGTTACGAATGGAATTTCAAAGGATTATAAAACGCACGTGGTGAGAGTGTAGTTGTGTTTACCTTATGGAATTTTCAACTAATCCGCCATTTTGTTCTTAAGTGTCATGATATCTTAAATAGATATCATGTTTCGTCTCGGATATATATATACATTCTCATAGAGATAACAAACAATCTTTCGTATCGTGTTTCCGTTTACTTAATCCCCTTTAATCCGCGTTTTCTTCTCCTTACTATTTTTATTATTATTATTATTAACATAATCGTTCGATATTAACGTAATAAAAATTAATAATAATAATTTTTTTGGGTTATTTTATTTAAATAAATAATCATTAATAAATAATAAAAATTGATAAGGAAACTTTGGATTGATAAACAAAAAACTACGTAGTAATGACGTCATCACCTCGTTAAATTTGTTGAAATTAATTTTTTATATTATTATAAAAAACGTTCGCTGCTATAAAATGTCGGAAATCAATAAAAGAGCGGGGAAATTTTTTTAATTTAAAAACTTTTAAGCGGGAAAATTAAAAAAAAAAATGTAAAAATTTTTGTTTAGGTAAAAACGACGACGACGACGTGTAATTAGATTGTTTCATTTTTTTTTTTTCATTGTTTTTAATTAATATTTATAATTTAAATAAATTCATGCATAAATAATTATTATTAACAATGAAGAATCGTAATGATGATGATGATTATAATAATAATAATGATAATAAAACGCGGCTTGGGTAAAATTTAAATGTTGTACGCGTTTACGTTTTTTTTTTAAAAAAAAAAAAAAACCTAACGGAAACGGAAATGAAATTTTTTTCAGTTTTTTTTTTTTACTTATTTTATGTGTTTTGTTACGTCATTGTAAAAAAAAATAACGTGACGTCACATAAAGAAAGAAAACAACGACAATAACGACGTAATTCTATTTCCACGACCGAAAGAGTAAAATAATTTTCTTAACAAATTAATTTTTTTTTACGAACGCGGATTAAAGATTATATATTGAATAATAATAATAATAAATAATAATTAAAGATTAAATTTATTATGTAAATCAAGTTTTAATAATAATAATAATATTAAAACAAGGAAAAAAATAAAAAAAATTTCTTTTCTTTTTTTTTCGTATCGTTTGTTAATTTGTTTTTTGATTTGTTTGTTTGTACGACATGATTTTAAATTAATATTTATAAAATCAATAAAAAAAACTTGTAATGAAGAAAGTAATAATAATAATAATTTATCGATTATTAATTTTTTATTTTATTAATTTAATTTTGACGTATTACTAAATTTTAAAAAGATGGAGGGAAAAAAAATCGATAAATCGATAAATCAAAATCATTTTGTGTTGTAAAAAAAAAAAAGAAAAAATTTTTTTTTTTTTTTTTAATAACAATAATTTTTATTTTATTTTCTTCTGCTTTTTTTTTCGCTTTTACGTCACGGAGTAAATTTAAAATTTGTTTTTTTTTTTTTTTTTATTGTAACGTCAGGGAAAAAAAAACGATTAATTGATGTCTTTTACACATTTTAGACGTGTATTTAACCGTTTATATATTAAAAAAAAAAAACAATATTGCTTTTAAAGAAAAAAAAATATATAATAATAATAATAATAATAATAATAATAATATATATATATTTTTATCGTTTCATTGAAAAGTCAAAGTTTTATTTTTATTTATCGATTTTCGATAATAGCAAATAGCCATTTTTAATATCCGTTAACGTCAGTGACAAAAAAAAAAAACTCAAATCTACTTGATTGAAAGAAATTTTTCATTTACGAGGATGGGGGTGGGAAATAATAATAATAATACTTTTTTTCCCAGGTATTTATTATTATTATCATTATCATCGTGACGCGTTTTTTTTCCCCCGTTAGAAATGTTTGTTTTAAAATAATAATAAAATTCGTAAGAAACGTTTGACAATAACGAAAATTATTATTATTACTTTCTTTCTTTTTTTTCGGAAGGAAGAGGGAAGGGGAAGGGGAGGGAACAGGGAAACAGAGGAGGAAGGTTTTTATTTTTTTTCGGGGTAAAATTTATTACTCAGTATACGAAAAGTAATTTAACACCTTACGAGTTGTAAAAAAAAGGATTGAATCGGTTTCGTATTATGATTATTATCTTAAATCAAATTTCAAACAAAGGTATAATGTGTGTGTGTGTGGGGGGGGGTAGATGGGGAGAAGGGGGAAGGT
>NW_002987445.1:477914-487887 GCF_000006295.1 Pediculus humanus corporis
TATTTTTTTACAACGGGTAATATTTCGTTATAAATATTTTATTTTTTAATAAAGTTTTTCTTATTATTATTTTGATTTTTTTTTTGAGGAGGAGGTGTAAGGGGAAAGGAGGCAGTAGAGGATAGTATGAATTATAACCCATTAGTATTGTTATTATTATTATTATTATTACGACGATTGCAATCGTCAATCAATTTTTGTCGTTTAAAAAACGTCATAAATGTAAATTTAAAAAAAAAACATTTGCCGTTTTAATTAATTAATTTATTTTTTTTTTCGAGAGAAAGCAGACGACAGTATCGATAATGTTTTCGCGTATCAATCTCGTCCTCGTCGTCTCGAATTAAATTTCAAAACGATTTATCGAGAAAAAAAAGAAAAAAATTTATTTTATTTATTTAAATCGAGTTTTTTTTTTTTTAAACAAATTCAAAAAATAAATCTCGAAATACTTTATTTTGTTGTTGTTGTTGTTGTTGTAATATCGAAATTCGATAAATCTTTTCTTTTTTTTTCTTTTCTTTTATTATTTTATATATAATATGTATATATATTTACATAGATACTATTTCGTTTGTTTGTTTGTTTGTTTTTGTTGTACGAGTAAATAATTTTAATTATAACTTTTTACTCACAAATAAAAAAATGGTGTCTGTTGTTGCTGTTGTTCGAAGTTTACCATCATGGCGTTATAAAAAAAAATTACTCGTCGATGTATCGCTTTAAAAAAAACATTCTTATCAGATTTTTATAACGTAACTGAAAATGTTTTTGTTTTTTCTGGAATATTTTGGAAGTTTCACGCGGGAAACGTTTTTAAATTTTCCAAAAATTCGCTCCTTTTTTTTTTTGAAAATGTTTGTGGTGGTGCGGTGGCTTACTACAAACGCTTTCATGAAAATTGAAATTTTCATTTCCGGCCATTTTAATTTTTTCTACTTATTGCGGTGGATTTTTTTTTTTTAAATTGTCGAACGCTTGCCTTAATTCACGTTAAACACGTTATCATTATTATTATTATTATTATTATTATTATTATTTTAAAGTCGGAAAACGTTTGGAGGGAATTTTTTTATTTCGTTTAAAAAGAAAATTTTTTATGCAAAAATAAATAAATGAAAATAATAATAAAATAAGAAGAATAAGAAGAGGAAAAGACGGAAAAGCAGAAGAAATAGGAGAAAAAAAAGCAGAAGAAAAAAATAAAAGCGTAGGGCATATAGCGTGTAGAATATTATAGAGTTAAAAAAAGAAAAAATAAATTTCTGAAGAGATCACGTTTTTTTTTTTCTTCTGCTTTATTCTTTCGATATATAAAATAGATTTTTATTCTTATTCTTCTTATTATTATTTTTCTTTTTCTTTTGTTTCATTTTTCTTTTCTTTTTATTCTCGTAGTAGTATCGTTATTATTATTATTATCATTATTATTTTCCTTATCTGAACAAAAACAAAAATTTTCTTTTTTTACTATGATTAGATAGTAATAAATTCTTTACGATTTCGACATTGTTTAAACAAAAACATCTTCAATATAACGGTTAAAAAAATTGCCGACGGAAATATAAATTATACTTTTCTTTCTTTTTTTGTTCCCCTTTTTATTTCACTTTCTCTCACTCTTTTTCTCTTTCTCTCTCTCTCTTCTTATTATTATCAACTGGAAAATTTAACGAAGAGAAAAACGAAAAAATTTACGTGAGAACAACAAGAAATTAACTTTAAAAATTTTTTTTTTTTTTTTTTTTTTTACGATCTAAATAAATAAATAAATTTCTTCTTCTTCTTCTTCTGCTTCTTTCTTTTCTTCTTCTTCTTCTTTTAATATTTAAATTATTCGAGATTCGATTAACGATTATCGATTATCGATATGATTAATATTATATCGATTAAAAATCTCTTCGTTTTTTTTTTTTTTTTTTTTTTTTTTAAATTATACCCATAAAATTTTTAGGTAATTTTCGATTACGTACATTATTATTATTATTATTATTTTTCAATAAATTTCTGTCACGGTTTTGTTACTTTAATAACTTCTTAATAATAATAATAATAATAATAATAATAATAATAATAATAATAATAATAATAATTACTGAAGTAAAATAATTTTTTAAAAGCTTTGAGTCAATGACAAGAAGATGAAAGAAACACACACACATTATAAATACATTTTATTTTTATTTTTTTAAAATAAATTTACACGTAGAAAGAAGTTGATGATGATGATGATGATGAAAGTGGAGGAGAAAGTCAAAGAGAGAGAGAGATAGAGGGAGGAGGGAAAGGGGTAAAAAGAGACGGAGAAAGGGATAAGAATAGAGAAAAAGAGTGAGTGAGTGAGGGATAGGGAAAGAGGAACAGAGTGACACAGAAACGGAGAGGGAGAGAGGGAGGGATAGGGATAGGGAAAGAGAGAGAAAGAAGAAGAACATTAAATTGTAATTTTATGCAAAACTCATATAAAAAAGAAAGAAAGAAAATGAAAAGAATATACACATATATATATATATATATATAGAAAAATGGTAGCAGATTTAAACAAAGCCAACTTCGTACATATACATACGTATTCAAAGAGGTGGAATCATTTATTTAACTTTTATCTTTTTACTTTTTTTTTATGTGTGTGAATACAACAAACAACAAACAACAAAAAAAAAAGAAAGAAAGAAAGAGAAAAAAAAATATAAGGTTGAATTTACGCGTTGTAGTAGTAATAGTTGTTGTTGTTGTAATCATCGAACCATTTAAAAAAAAGATATGATTTAATTTAATTTTTTTTTTTTTAAATGGTGGATGGAGGGGATATTATCGTCTTGGTGGTGATGGTGGTGGGAGTGATAGTGGTTGTTATACGTAAGGCGAAGAATAAAAAGAAAAAAAAATGAGTGGAAAACCCACTTCATCTTGAGTAATTTGGATTCATTCCAAAACATTATTGTTGACGGTTTACTGGAATTTTCTTTTTTTTTTTTTACCTCATTTTTAAACGCTTATTACGTTTTTTTTTCCTCCATTTTTTTTTTTCTTAAAAGGGAAATTTAATTTCGATTTACCTTTTTTTTTTTACGTCATTTAAAAAAAAAAATTTTACTCTCGTTTCCGGGAAGAAAAATAAAAAAAAAAAATTTTTTTGAATTTTCGTCGATTGTAATTTAAAGAGTTTGAGCGGAAAATTTATTAATTAAATATCAGATTTTTAGCAGTCGAAAAATTTTATTTATTCTAACGATTATTATTATTTAAATTCGTTTGAATGTGTGTAAAATAAAAATGGTAAAATTTTTTTTTTTTTTAAAGTTTTTAAAACTTTTTTTTTTATTTTATTTTCTACTTCAACTTTTTTTTTTTCTTTCCCTCGGGATCCTCAAAGTAAAGTTTTTTTTTTTTTTTAACTTTTAAGGTGTCTAGAGGTTAGAATGAAACCAATATTGATTGATTTTCCCTAGTAGTTATTCTAAAATGATTTTCCTTTTGGTTAAAAAAAAATTTTTTTTTTCTTTTTTCTCCGACTAAATCCTAATTCGAATGAAAAAAAAAAACGCTGAAAAAAAAAAGAAATTGAAAAGTGAAATTCCGGGGAGCTTTAGGAAGAAAATTGGAACGAGTGAGAATAAGAAGAAAAAAAAAAAAGAAAAAAAAGTTGATGAAAAGAAAACCGTAAAAAAAAAAAAAAACAGAAAAAAAACGAATTTTTTCTTTTTTTTTTTTTTATTATTAAAAAGAAAAAGAAAAAAAAATTTGTAAGATTTCCAAAAAAAAAAATAAAAAAAAAAATAAAATCATGCGGAAAAATAAGTTGAAACGTTTTATTTATGAACCTTTCGTGTTTTTCTTATTTGAAAACTTTTCATTTTCATTTTCTTTCCTCTACCCCCCCCCCACCAGAATCCCTTCCTTTTCCTTTCCTTTTTTTTCCTTTTCATTCGGATCGGATATTAAATAAAAGCAGTTTTTATTACGGTAAAAAAAATTTAATTCAAAAATCAAAACCTTACTCTTTTTTCCCCTTCCCCCTTCCCCCTTTCCCCCCACGAATAATAATAATAATATTTATTATTATTTAAAAAATACCTTTAAGTTTTTTTTTTGAAATTTAATGAATCACCTCTGGAAAGTAAAAAAAAAAAAAAATTAATTAAAAAAAATATAAGAAAAACTACTCGTAATGATAATAATAATAATCATTATTATTATCATCGTATTAAAAATATTTTAATTATGAAAGTACTCGTGCTATTTAATTTTTTTTAATTTTTTTTTTTTTATTCGTTCGTACAAAAAAAAAAAATTTTTTTTCTTTTGTTGCGAAACATTTATTATTATTATTATCATTATTATTTTAAACTTATATTATTTCCTCTTTTGACCTTTTGCTGCGTATATTATTATTCATCTTTTATTATTATTATAATTAATTAATTTTTTTTAAAAATTACTTTGTTATACTTATTGCCTTTTTTTTAATAATTCGAGGGGTAAACGTGACATTTTTTTTTTTAAAGAATGATGACGTAATTGAAAAATTTTCAGGTGTCTTGGATACGTCACAGAGACATACACATATTAACGGTTGGTGTTTACACGTATACGAGCGATCAAAGATTCATGGCGACGCATCACAAGGACAACGACGAATGGACGTTACAAATAAAATTTGCACAAAAACGTGACGCCGGAGTTTACGAATGTCAGATCAGCACTCAACCGGTCAGATCGTATTTTGTTAATTTAAACGTCGTTGGTGAGTACCGTTCGTTATTTGCGATTCAAAGACGTATTAAGGAAAAAAAATTTTTAATTTAATTTTATTAATACAACTCGCTACAATCAATTTCAATGATTAACGATAATAATATAACATGGCATTAGGAAGAAAAAAAAGGTTTTTTTAATCGTAGTTAATTTTCGTTTTTATCCGAGGGTAAAAAGAGAGAGAAAGAGAGAGAGAGAGAGAGTGGGAAAACTTTTTCTTTTTTAAATGATTTTATTTTCCAGATAAAATACCTGAAACATTTGAAAAAGGTAATCGCGTTATAAATCAAGGAGGACAATGGTTTAATGACGACATTGATAACGATATTTACCATCTCATGGTTCAAGATAGGCATTACAATTATCAAGGTCATTTACCTTTTGGAAAATCTTTTTTTTTCTTTTTTTTATCAACGACTAACTTTTTTTTTTTTTTAAAAAAATATTTAACATAAAAAATAATTTTTTGCACTAATTAATTAATTAAAAAATAAAAAATCATCGAATATCGATGATAAGAATTTTACTTCCGCCGTTAAAAACGACGTTTCCGGTTGCAAAAAAAAAAAAAAAACGAAAATTAAACGGGTAATTTAACGGTTTAAGAAAAGCAATTAAGTTTTCAAAATAAAAACGTTTAAATGATTTTTCTCGTTAAAAATGTTTTTTTTTTTTTTTTAACGAAAATTCGAGAGAGAGAGAGAGAGTGAGAGAATGAGTGAGAGGGAAAGAGAAAAATGAAAATTTAAAAAAAAAATACATTTAATGAAGGGGCCATTATTTAAATTGAAAGGTTTAACGGTTTTTAGATTAAACCTCGAAAGGTCAAAAAAAAAAAATAATAGGAGTTGCTTCTTTTCTTTTTTCCTTTTTTAAATTTTTACTTGGTAGATTTAAAAATTCTTGCTTACAATGGAAAAAAGGAAAGGAAAGGAAAGCAAAGGAAAGTAAAGGAAAATCCATTGGGAAAATTATTATTGTTAAGTCAAGCGTGAATATATATATATGCTTATTTAACAATCGATACTAACTAATATGAAATATTATTTGAATAATTTTCCCGAAAAAAAAAATTTAATCATCATTATTATCATCATCGTCATTGTTATCATCATCATCATCATCATCATCATCACTACAAATATACTACTGTTTAAAAAAAAAAAACAAAAACAAGATGGAGTCGTGATTTTTTTTTGTTGTAAAAACAAAGAATAAAAAAATTTCTAGAGAAAAAAAAGAAAAAATCTAATAATAATAATAATAATTTTAATACTTTTACTTTTCGATTTTTTTCCTCCTCCTCCTTCTCCCCCCCTTCTCCTCAAGTTTATTAAAAACGTGATCGGCTTTATAAAGTATGAATTTAAAAAAAAATAATAATAATATTGAATTTGATTTTTTTTTTTTTTCGTTGTTGGAATAAAATTTAACAGTTTTCTTTTGTTTGTTTGTTTGTTTGTTTGTTTGTTCTTTCGTTCGTTCGTTCGTTTAATTTAATTTTTTTTTTGTTTTGTTTTGTTATGTTTAACAGTACCGACGGCATCGATTTTGGGTGGTCCCGATCTTCACGTCGACAGGGGAAGCACAATTAATTTAACATGCACAATTAAATATTCACCGAAACCTCCTGCTTTTATATTTTGGTATCATCACGACGAAGTGATAAGCTACGATTCCAGTAGAGGAGGGGTTAGTGTTATCACGGAAAAGGGTGAAATAACGACAAGTTATTTGTTAATACAAAATGCCGAGTTGTCTGATTCTGGAAAATATTCCTGCAGTCCTTCCAATGCTGATGTTGCGAGCGTTCGCGTGCACGTACTCAACGGTTTGTATACATAACCTTTTAATTAAAACATTCTTTTTTTTTTTTTAATTAAATTCAAAAACTTTTTTTTTATCATTTTGCGGATTTTTATTTAAATAATTACCCCCCTCCCCCTTCCCTTCACCACTTCCTCCTCCATTTTCCACAAATCATTTCAAACTATATAATAAAGACGTTAAACGATGATAACGATTAAAAAAATTCAACCGGTTTTAAAAGTGATTTTTCCGGCCCTTATTATTATTATTATCACTTTAAATTTTTAACCCTTTCCTAATGATAATAATAATAATAATAATATTATTTATTTACTACTTAATCACGCGATGTATAAAAATAACTTTGATGAATCGCATCGAGCCTTTAAAAATTTATTTATATATATAAAATATTTCGTTTATTTTTAGTTTTATTAAACAAACAGCAACAACCGTGACAATAACGACAAACAACCGTGTTTTTTTTTCTTATTTAACCCCCGTAATAATAATTTTATGTAAAAAAAAAAATAGTAGCCTTCAGAATTTAGAATTTTTATAAAAAAAATGTGTGTAAAGTTTGTTATTTGTAGTATCAAGAGGTATAGTAGTAGTAGGTATTGCGGTTCGTTCATTTTAAGATCTCATTAGTGTGTATAAATATTTATAAGGTTGAGGAGAAAAGTTGAGACTAATGTGAATATAAAATACAACCAAACCTAAACTTTCAAAATTTTACTTTGAATTTAAGTTTTAAACTTTTAAATTAAAAAACACAAACACACACAGACACACACACACACACACACATAAACATGATATTTTTGTTTTGTTTCGTTTGATTTTAAAATTACAGAGAAAGAGAGAGAGAGAGAAAAGGTTTGCACCTGAAAAGAAAAAGAAATTTTTTAAAAATTCTCTTCTTCCCCTTTCCTTCCCTCCAATATTTCGTCATAACAATTATTAATTAAAAAAAAAAACTTTTTATTTATTTTTATTTTATTTTTTATATTCTACTTTCTTTTGTTGTTGTTTTGTTTTTTAATGCCACGTGCGTTAAAACCACGTAATAAAAAAAAGAAAGGAAATTCATATTAAAATTATATATATTATATTTTTTTTTTTTGAAAAAAAAAAACGTTTTTATGTATCCGAACGTGCGTGAGAGAGACTATAAAAAAAAAAAAAATAGAAAATAAATAAATAAATTTATTTATTATTATTGTTATTATTTTTTCAGTTTTCAAGAGCGTCGTTTACGTTTTTTTCTATTTTTTTTATATACATATAACGACCATTTATAGTAAAAATGAATAAGAGAGAGAAAGAGAGAGAGAGAGGAGATTGTGTTCAAATTTAAAGAAAAAATTATTACTAAAGTGACGTATAATTTAAGACGTTTGACCGTTAGGAAAAAAAATTTTTTTTTTAATTTAAAACAACAACAACAAACAACAGTTTTGTGTTTGTCGTAATTTTTTAAAATTTTGTGTTTGTTACAGGCGAAAGACCGGCAGCTATGCAAACGGGTTCTGCAGGGTTATCAAATAGTTCATTTAATATCTTAGTTTTATTATTTGTTGTTTTTTTTTATTCTCCGATGGATAACGTTACCTACTCTTCAACAATCGTTTACAGATAATGAGAATATTTTTGCGACGAAAACAAATCATCATTATTATTATTATTACTATTATTATTATTATTATTATTATTATTATTTCTTTATTTTTTTTAAACGTTTTCTGAACGCACTCATTGTTGACAAAAAAAAACAAATGTATATATATATATTTATAAAAAGTAGACGATAATATTTATATAAATAATAATAATAATACGAACGATATATATATATATATATATATATATATATATATATATATTGTAATAATAATAATAATAAATAACAATGATAAATAATAATAATAATGATAAATTTGTTTTTTATAAATATATATAAATAAAAATTGTAAAATGAATGATATAGATTTAAATAAAAATTAAATAATGATAATGATAATTTTCCGTTATTTTTAAATTAATAAATAAATTATGTATATGTATATGTATATAAGAAAAGTAATAAAAATTACCCGAGTAATAAAAAGTGTTAAAAAATATGGTGAAGCAAACCTGTGATAAGGTCGAGAGTTCGGTTTTGTAATTAATTAAAAAAAAAAAACGATTCGTATTAAATAAATAATTTATTAATAATAGATCTTATTAAATATATATATATATACATAATGATAATAATTTGTAAGATAATGCGCAAAATAATAATAATAATAACGATAACAAAAAAAAAAGTCGACTGCTGTTGTTAAAAAAAAAAAAATAAAGAAAAAGTTTTTTGTTATTAATAATTATCAGTTGCTTTTTCGTCGGTCAAAAAAATAAATAAATAAACAAATAAATAAATAATAATAACAAAACGGAAATGGAAGGAATTTATAAAAAAGTAATTTTTTGAATAACCCTCGTTTTAATAAAATGACGTGTTTAGGCGAGCGAGAGCGTCGATGAAAAAAATTTTTTTTTCGTATCGTTTGTTATTTGGAAAGTGTTTGATTGGATCACAATAATTTTTTTTTTTACTTAGGTTTTCGTTTATTTGTTATAAATCAAGAGTACCTGAATTGTTTGTATTGTTTGTAAATATAATTTTCGATAAGAAGATAAAATTGGAAAAATTGTTATTAATAAATAAATAATTAATTAACTAATCGGTTTTTTAAAAAAAATTAATAACAACAATTTTAATAAGTATTATTATGTATGATTGTAATCGAAAAACAAATTTTTTTTTAATAAATAATAATGATAATGATTGAAAAAATTGTGACAAAATAAACTTCACAGGTTTCTTTCATGTTTTAATAAATTTTTATTTTTTTTAAATTAATTTTTCAAATCAATAATTTTAACATTTGTAATTTTATGAATAAATAATTGTAGCCATTTTGTTTTTTTTTCAGTCGATTCGATTACAATCGGTTATCACGTGATAAAAAATTTGTAGTTACCAAAAAAAAAAAATTTCGGAAAACGATATCGATTTTAATTTTTTGTTTATTTCCTTACGAAAAAAAAACAAATCGATCGATTTATTCCATTCGTAGTAAAATAATAATGATAATGATAATGATAATATTTCTGAATTATTTTTTCTATTGATTACATAAATAACAAAAAAAAAAATTTTTACATGCGTTAACGTCGACGTTACACTTAAGATGAAGCAACTGAAAGACAAAAAAAAATTTTAAACATCAAAAATTATTAATAAATTATTAAAAAAAAATAAATAACTTATTGAAAAATAACTAACGATAATACTAATAATAATAATAATAATAATAAAAGTTCATCTTTTATTATTAACAAAATATTTTTAAAAAAT
>NW_002987445.1:488100-504177 GCF_000006295.1 Pediculus humanus corporis
ACAACAACAAACAATAATAATAATTATAAAGCGAATATTAATTTTATTAAATCTTCACGAATAAAAAAAAAAAAAAAAAAAAAAAAAATTGGGAGTTAAACACTTTGAAAAAAAATTTTTTTTATATAAACATTCTAAAAATATTTACGTAAAAAATTATTATCATTATTATTATTATTATTATTAACTATTATTTAAATTTTCTAATTTGAATAAAATTTGTATTAAAAAAAAAATAAAAATAAATAAAATCAAATCGATAGATGAGAGCTTTAAATATAAAATTGAAAAATTTTGTTTTAATACAAATGCAATAATATAAATATATATTATTACCATTATTTTAAATTGTGTACAAAGTATAATTAAATTGTAAAAAAAAGAAAACGGAAAATTATTATTATTATTATTGTTTGTGATTGATTGATTTATTTATCGATTAAAAAAAAATTGATTAATTAAAAAAAAAAAAAAAAATTATTGTAAAAGTTTTATCGATTGTATAATAAAAAGGAAAGAAAAAAAATAAAATATGTATAATAAAGTTTATTATTATTATTTATAAGTATTTAAAAAAAAAAAATTTTCTAAAAGATTTATTGAATCGTTTGTTTGTTTGTTTGTTTGTTGTAAAATTCGACAGGTGCGTTTGGTTTTATAACAGATATATAACAGGTAAGTTGTTGTCATCATCGTCAGTGTTGAAAAGTATTTCATTCGAAACGTTTGTCTCGCGTTTATGATTTTATAGTGAAAAAAAAAAAAAAAAAAATTAATTCGTTTTAAGTTAATTGATACAATTAGTTTTTAAGTGTGGGAAATGAAATTTCGATCGTTTTCCTTCATTAATTAGTAAGTCAATTTTTCAATTAATTAATTTTATTGTAAATCCATGCTTGGCAATTTTTTTTTTTTTTTTAAATTAAATTTCTACTTATTTAAAATTTTATTCCGCGATTGCTCCCCGACGGAATTTTATCGAACTATGTGGAAAATATTAGAATTTTAGTTTGGAAAAGCGACAATAGATGTCTTTTTACGCGAACACTGCACTGCCGTATTAGAAATTATTGGTTGAATTACATTTCACAAACAACCGCACACTCACACACACACACACACGCAGCATCTGTTTCCTGCTGTGAGACATTATCTAAATCAAGATAAAAACAGTCAGAATCATTGTGAGAAAATTTCACTTTTTTATGAAAAGAAGGAGGCGTTATAAACTAAGTTAATAAAAATTTTCTTATAGAGGTAGGGGTAGCGGGGGTTAAAATAAAAAATAAAAATTCAAAAATACGTAAATTTAAATATATAATTTCAATGAAGAATAATAATAATAAAATTTTCCACGTTACTTTCGTTGAATTTTCTTTTTTTTTTTTTTAAAATGTAGGTCAAATAATATTCGAATGAATTCGTTGTTATTATTATATTTTACGAAACGTCAACTCCGGTAATTTTTTTTTTAATAAAAAAAAAACTCAATTAAATGTTGGAAGAGGGGGAGAGAGAGGAGAAATTCAACGGGGGAAAAAAAAATGTTGTCATTTTCAGTAAGGGTAAAAGCAAGCATATGTTGTTTTGTTTTTATTGTTACAACCGGAAACAATGTTTAAATCCCGGAAGTGTGACATATGATTCGTATCGGGATTTTAAACAAAAGGTTTTTTTTTACTCGAATACAATTATACAAAAAAAAATTCATAACAATAACTCGTTTTTCTGGTAACCTCGATCGAACAACCCCCCCCCAAAATAAATAAACTCAATAAGTAATAATTTCGGTCGGTTTTCCTTTTTTTTTTTTTAAATTAAAAACTCGTTTTCGGAAAAAAATATATATTTTTTTTTCATTCATTCCCGTATCCCTTTTCCCCGTTTTTGAATTTCAAAATTCACCCCCTCCCGTCTCCCCCGAATTTTTTTTTAAATTTTATTTTAATCAAATTCGACTTTCGCACATGCATACCACCCACATCAGGAAAAAAAACAAACGAAAAAATTATTTGGAAATGAAATTAATTTAATTTTAATCAAACATTTCCCCTTTCCTTCTCTCTCCCCCACTTCCTCCCAACCGTTCCGCGTCTGCCTGTGCGTGTGCGTGTCTACAATCCATCAAACCGTTAACCGATTATGTTAACCGACGATGTTTTTTTTTGTATTTTTTTCTGTTTTAAATCAAATTAAACGTTTTTTAAACGATTTAAAAAAAAAACGGACGTGCGTGTGTTCTACAGGGGGTAGGGAGGAGGGGGGAAGAAAAGGCAAAATGGAAGAAAGATGTGGGGGGAGAGGAGGAAGAAGGCAAAAGCTGTTGGGTGGTTAAATCCGTAGAAACCTTCGAGCTAAATAACAACTTGTTTGTTGAATTTTTTTTTTTTTTTCTATACATAATGAATTTTACACATTAATTAATGAATCTCCAAATGTTGTTGCTGTTGTTTGTTTGTTTGTTTTTGTAGATTTTTTCTTTCGCATTATTATTATTAATTATTATTATTAGTTATAAATAATGTTATTATTATTGTTTATTTAATTTTAATAACCCATCATCGAGTTTCCCCGTGCTTGTTTCATTTTTTTTGCAGTTTTACTTCCTGGTCGTTTTTACCTGAATTCTAATATTGAAATATTATTATTATTATTATTATTATTATTTAGGCGCGTTGAAATCGTTGAAAACGCCATGATGTATATACGTCATAAAATTATTTAAACTTTTGACACATGTCGTCGTTTTTTGTCTTTTATATATATGTATAAACAAACGAATATTCTTTTGTATAAAATTTTACAAAACTGTGGAGGCGAGTAAAAAAGGTTTGTTGGAAAAAGGTTTGGAGAGTTTGAAACAAAAAAAAATTATACGTGTGTGTGTGTTTGTATTCATTATTTACCGATTGTTTCTTGATATGGAGCAAAATAATAATAATAATAATAATAATAATAATAATAATAAAAACAAACAAATCCAAAAAAAAAGAAGAGAAAAATTCTAGATTTTATGGTTTTTTTTTTTTCGTGCGTGCTGTAGCCGATTTACAAAGTCAGGTTTTTTTTCCTTCTTTCTCTCTCTCTCTCTCCCTTTATCTTTTTTTCTTTAGTCTCTTTCTCTCTCGTACTCTCTCCAGGTTACAAAAAAAAAAAGATAAAAAAAATGTGTCGAACGTAAATTTATATATATATGAAAAATTTTTGTTCGTTTTTGTTTTTTTTTTCCGATTGTTTTAATCCGCCATTTTTTTTTTAAAGAAACCCTTCTCTTTCTCTCTCTCTCTCTAAAGGAATTTATTAAAAGAAAAAAAAAAAAATTTATTTTTTCTATTGTTATTCTTGTTGTTGTTGATGATGAGACTCTGAGCTAATTTGATTTATTTTCCTTTGAGCTCATTTTGAGGTTTCCTATTAAATTTTTAAACGAACCAAAAATTTTTTTTTTTATTACCGGAATGATCGGGGAGGAGGGGTGGCGGTGATAGTGGTAGTGACTTTCCTTTTTTCTTTTTTTACGTGTCAGAGTTTTAAAAAAAAAAAGTCTCAACCTTTAAAAATTTTCTTTTTTTTAAAAAAATAAAAAACTTTTAATTTATTACACCCTTTTAATTTATACACTTTTTTTTCCTTTGTTTAACTTTTTCCTCGATTCCCCCCCTCATCTCCCTTTCAACATCCTTCTTCCCCCACCCTTTCCCTCCTCCCCTCTACATAAATCAAAATTTCGTTTTTCAAATATACAATAAATACTTTTTAATACGTTTTTTTTTTCTTTGGCGTCTGCTATGATATTTGCCATATTTTTTTTTTCGGTGAAAAATTCCAATTCGAAAAAAAACGCCATTTTGTTTTTTTTTAGTTTAAAAATTTATAGAACTATAAATAAATATTTTTTTTATAGAACCTCTATATTATTCCCATTTAACAAATGAACGAACGATTGTTTTTATATCCGGTTCCAAATTAATTTTTTTGTTGTTGTTGTTGTTATTCCTTCTGCTGCTGCTGCCACGAAAGAATATTAAAATTTATCGTATTTTTTATTTATTTATTTATTTAAAATAACTTTTGATTTATTTATTTATTTGTTGTTTTGTTTATATGTTTTTATTTTTTGTCTTCTGCTTCACTTTGATTTTTTATTTAAATAAAATAAATAAATAACTAGAACGAACGTTACAACCGTTTTTTTTTTTTTTTTGTTTTTCACTCGCACACAATTTTTCGAAAGGGTTTTTCTTTTTTTTTTTTTCTAAAGGCTGCTGTTGCTGTTGCTGCTGTTGGTAATCTAAATGATTTATTACCTTTCTTTCAATACATTTTCTTTCGATTCATCAACATCAATTTTTTTTTTAACAACCGGGATTTCTTCCGGTGAAAAATTCTTTAAATATCAGTATTATTATTAAATTTCTTTTTTTTTTTTTTGATTAAAAATTCGGATTTAAAAAAAAAAAAAATTTTTTTGTTACGTCATATCCGAAAATTTGTTCTAAAAAACTCTACGTAAAGTTAATATTATTATTATTATTTAATTAATTCGGATTTTATAATTATTAGAAACGCACGTTGAAAAGAAATCAAAAATGTCGGGTGGAAAATTGGGATGTGGTGGGGTATGAGGAGGGGGTATGGAGGGTCGGGGATGAAAAAAATTACCAAATGAAAACCCTCTTTCCCCCTTCCGCTTACCCCCCCCCCAAAATAAAAAAAAATTCGAAATCAAATTAATCTTTACATAAAAAATGTTGAAAATCTATTTTTTTTTTAATAGCCAACAAAAGAATTTGTTAATATAAACTTAGAATTAAATTTTTTTGAGAGAGAAAGAGAAAGAAAGAGAGAGAGAGAGAGATAGAGGATGAAACTAATTAAATTTATAATTTTCTTTTTCCTTTGTCGAATCTGTTATTAAAAAAAAAATTGAAAAAAAGAAAAAAAAATGAATTCCATTAATGCAAGTAGCAATAAAATGCAATTTAACAAATGTCTAACGCAATCAATCAATCAATCATTCATTAATTTAATTTCGTTATTATCAAAAAAAAAAAAAAAAGAAATACGATCGCGCCTAAAAATTAATTTAAATGATCATTCATTATACGAGTCGTTAAAATTTACACGCGTAATTTATGAAATGAAAAAGAAAATTTTCCCCTTTAAAAACAATTAAAAATTTTTTTTTTTTGATTTAATTTTCACGTTCGAATTATTAACGTCCGAAATAAATAATAATAATAATAATAATAATATATATATATATATATAATAGATCGTGATGATAATAATAATAATAATTGATAACGACGATTTCGTCACGACTAAACTAAATTTTAATTGTAAAAGAAATTTTTCCTTTTTTTTTAATATTTTAAAAAATATGTTGTGCGAAAAAAAATTTTCCCCCGGGTCCCCCCCTGTTTGTTGTGTAGTGAAAAAGACAAGTTAAAACAAATTGTAGGTGAATTTTTGTAGTTTTCATGCATAATATTTATGAATTATTATTATTATTATTATTATTATTATTATAATTATTATTATTATTATTATTATTATTATTATTATTATTATTATTATTATTATTATAACAAAAATATTGTATAGAAACAGAAGGTATAAAAAAACGTTTTTAATAATTTATGAATTTATGCCACCTCGGGTAATAAATTTAAAAAATGTGGATTTTCTCTTGTTACGCGTTTTTTTCCTATGCGAACGGACGTGTGCGTGCGTGTTTATTTCGCGAAAGGGGTCGTGCGTGAGGGAGGGAGAAGGGAAGGCAGGGAGAGAAGAA
Source organism: Pediculus humanus corporis (assembly GCF_000006295.1). NCBI lineage: Eukaryota > Metazoa > Arthropoda > Insecta > Psocodea > Pediculidae > Pediculus > Pediculus humanus. The sequence continues at coordinate 493,898 of NW_002987445.1, forward strand.
TGAAGAAAGGAAGGCAGGTTTCGCATACGTACCTCTCTACCCACGCGTAACCATCAAAATTATTATTATTTTTTTTATAAAATGTTTAAGCTCACACAAAGGAAAAAAAAAAATAAAGGAAATTTTAAACAAAGGTTTTTTCTTTAATGGAAAAAAAAAAAAAATCAGATTAAAAAATTTCATTTTCCTTTGAAAATTTTTGTCGCGCACTTTGTAGTCAAATCGATAACTTATAATATTCATATTTTATTTAAATTTATTATATATATTATTAAAATAAATGAATATTTAAAATTTAATAATAATAATAATTTTTTTTTGTTTAAACAAAAAAAAAATTACTTTGAGGTGAATTAAATTTTGGTTTTATAAGAAGAAAAAAAAAAAAATTGATTTCCAGTTTTTTCTTTCTTTTTTTTTTCACTTTGAATATAAAATTCAATAAAAAAAAAAAGAAAGAAAAAAAAAGTTTTATTAAGTTCATGCCAAGTTTTTACCTAAAAAAAAAAAAAAAAATACTTTATTGAAAATTTTCGTGTTGAATAAAAAAAAAAAAAATGTAAATAAATAAATTCGTAAAGTGTGACGTCACAATTTCTTTTTTTTTTTTCATTGTAATTTATTTACAATAAATGTAATATTTTTTTTTGCATTTTTATTTCCTCAAGGAAGTGGGGGAGGATAAATGCGCGGCGTAGTATCGTTTAATAAAAAAAAATTTTTATTTAATAGAATTTTTTTTTTGAAAATTACGCCACGTAATTTTTTTTTTTTTTGTCGGCTACGTTTCCGGTTTTGTTTTTTGCTCTTTTTTTCATTTGATTCCATTTGATTTTGTTGCGTTTTTTAAAATTACCGTTAATTAAATCACGTGACGATTTATTCAAAAAAAAATGAACGAATAATGTTTGTTTGTTTTTTTTCAAGGTCAAAGGTTAATTGAAAAGTATGATTATTGTTGTTGTAAAAAAAAAAGTTTAAATTAAAAAAAAGGAAAAAAAGAATAAAGTATAATAAATAAATGAAATTAGTTTTTCATGAAAATGCGTTTTTAAATTTGACAAAAGAATCAACGGTAACGTTCGCTCGTTCGCTCGTTCGTTCTCTCGTTCGTTCGTTAGTTCGCTCGTTCAATTATTTATAGAAATTTTCGTGATGGCATGTAGCTCATATTAATAACCAAAACAATAATGAAAAATTAGTGATCAGGGGCGAAGTGAAGTAACGGAACGGGTGCCCGGGGCTCACTTGCGTAAAAGCAAGGACAAGATTTAAAACAAAAGAAAGGACCCAAAGAGGGCAGAAGGGGAGGGGGTAGCGGTAGAACGTTAAAAAAAGGGATGCGGCGCCGGGGGGACCAGGGAAAAACCATCGAGCACGCGCTTTTTCTCTATCGATTGAAAGCCAAGTCCAGGCCTGGCTCCAGTGGGATGCTGCGCGCATTCCGAGATCCGGTAGGACGAGACACGGACGTGCACAATGAACGCTTTGACCGGCGTGTCGCGCAGCAGCTGAACGTCATGGATCCGCGGCCCCGCTGGCTCTTGCTGGCTCTAGCTTGCTCCTGTTTGCCGCACGGTGAGTTATTTGTTATCATGTCATCTCTCTATAATGGGATTATTTATCACCCTGGTTGTTAGTTACCATATAACAAACAAACAAACAAAACAAAAACAAAAAAATAAAATAAGAAAACTTGGGTAAGTTTTTTATTTTTTTATTTTTTTTTTTTTTTTTTTATTATTAAACCTCGATTGAGACGATGCGGATGATCGTCGTTCATCAGGTAGCTGGAAGAAGGGTTGCCAATGTGATTTTTAAAATTTTTTTTATATTTTACTTATTATTATTTTAATTTACGTAAAAATTATTATGATAGTGATTAAAATTAATATGTCGAATTGATAACAGTGTTTAGTGGTTGGTTGATTTTAATATGTAATTATCATCATCATCATGATCATCACCATTATCATCAACACAATCATCATTATCAAAGTAATAATTAATAAGTGAATATTTAAAATAAATAATTATTATTAATATAAAAGTGGGGTGATGTTATTTTTTTTTTTAAATAGAAAATAAGTGTTTATTTATTATCGAAATCGATCACGAGGATTACTAACAACAAAAGGATTCATTAGAATTTTATTAATTATTCAATAATAATAATAATATTTATTTATTGATAATAATAATAATAATAATAATAATAATAAATATAAAGAGAATAATAATAAAATTTTTACGACGCGGCGACGTTTTCAATCGCGAAAAAATAAAATAAAAAAAATGTCGGGAGAAAAAAAAAGTTTTAAACGCGATCGTTAATAATAATAATAATAATAATAATAATAATAATAATAATAATAATTTAAAGTTGATCATAACCTAGTTCAATATTTCAATATTTGTATTGATAAGAAGAAAACATGGCGTTATCAAAAATAAATAAATAAAAATTTATTTATTATAAAAAAAAGTGATAAAATATACGTAATTTATTTTCGTCAATAATTTCGGTCTCTCTCTCTCTCTCTCTCTCTCTCTCTCTGTTTCTCAATTTTTGGTTTTTTTTGCCCCCCTCAAAAAAAAAGAAACTGAAAAAAAGTTGAAAAAAAGATATTTATTTATTTATTATTATTATTATTTTTTCTTCTTCTTTCATTTTAATTAAGTTTTCCTTTTTTTTTTTCTTCTGCTTCTTTATAAAAAAAAAAAAAAAAAAAAAATTAATTAGTTTCCTGACTGTAAATTTACATTTTTACAATTACATTTTAACAATTTTTTTTCTTCTGCTTCTTTTTTCTTCTTCGTTTTACTTTTTTCTTTTTATATAAAATTTTTATTTTAGAATTGTAGTTGTTGTAGTATGTGACGCCTAATTTAAATTTTATTTAAATTTCAATTATTATTAACTTTGAAGGAAAACGAGTGATTTTCATTTACATAAATTATTTACGTGCTTTCCTTTTTTTTTTTTTTTTTTTTAATAAAATTCTATTTTCTTTTCTTTCTTCATCTTATCCGGAAAAACGAGGCTGGGGTGGGAGGGGGTAAGAGGAAGGGGAAGGGGGAAGAAAAACGATTTTTTTAAACTTCATCCGCGGTTTTTTTTTTCCATTTCCGTTTTAATTTTCGTAAGCGTAACATTAAATTATCACGCGGGTTACACGAGACAATTAAAAAGAAAAAAAACTAATATAAAAAACAAATATAATTTTTTTTTTTTTCATAACTCGGGTTGTTTTTTATGATATTACGTAGTAATATTTATTATTACCTTATCATAACTTTTTTTTTTATAAATATATATTTTATTTTATTTTAATCCGCGAGTATTTTTTTTTCCCGGTGCGAAATATTATAAAAAAAATAAAAGATTTAAACGCAGATTTAACGTAAAAAAAAAAAAAAAAACCGGAAGTGAGGTTAAGGGAAGTGGAAGAGGTTAAAAAAAATTTTTTTTTTAAATTTCTTTTTGAGTTAAAATAAAAAAAATTTAATTAAAAGGTGACAAAATAAAAAAAAAAAATTATTTTCGTGGCTCATCGTCGTCGTCGTCGTCGTCTGCTTTGATGTTTTTCACATGGACGACGATCCGCCATTTTTTTTTTTTAACGTCAAACGAATCGGAAATTTATTAAATATCCAAATATAACGTCACACAAACAAACGAGGAAAAAATGAAAAAATTTTTTTTTTTATTATTTTTTTATAAAATTATTAACGAAATTATTTTCCCGCGTTTTTTTTTTAAAATGTCGCAATTCTTAAAAAAAAAAAAATTATTACGAGACTACGTTAGTCAATGACTAATCTTACAAATATCGTTCGTATGAATGTATCAAAAAAAAAAAATGGCGGATTTGTTTCCGGTCGCGGGTTTTGTTTTTAAACAATTCGTAAAACTTACAATATTGTAGTAATTGAGAATGATTGATTGATTGATTTATTGGGAATGAGGGAAAAATTTAATTTATTTTAAAATATTTTTTTTTTAAATTTTTGTGCGTTCACTAAAATTACAATATTATTATTATTACGAATGTTTCTTGTTGTAGTTTATGTTTTGTTTTTATTTTGTAATGATTGTAGATTCGAGTGAAAGGACTAGTTTAATAATATTCTATTCAAATCTCTCTTGTATTAAAATCCTTTGAGTTTTATGACTTTGCGAGACGTAAAACGTGGTTTTTTTCCTTATTGAAATAAACAATTTTCGTAATGAAGATTGTAGTCTTTGTAGTTTTTTAAAGAAAATAACTGTTGTAAACGTTGCCTGTGTGTGTGTGTGTGTGTGTGTGTGTGTGTGTGTGTGTGTGTGTGTGTGTGTGTGTGTGTGTGTGTGTGTGAAAGAGTAATACGTTAAATTTCTTTGATAACGTTATCTTGGGTACGTTTTTTTTTTTTTGTTGTTGCATAAAATTAACGAAAATGCAAACAAATTCTTTATTGAGATGTGAAAGAGCGGATTTGAATTTCCACTTGAGTTCTTTAAGATTTTAAATTATATATAACAAGTGCTATAAAACACTTGTTATTTTCACTTGAAGACAACATCTCGTTCGTCTCGACGTTATTTAAACAAAAAAAGGAAAAAAGGAAAAGAAATAAAAGGAAAAATTTTATTTTTAAATTTATATTTATAATGAAAAGAATTATTTTTAGATGTACTCGTCAATAAATTCTTCAAATTCGTTTATATAAAAAAAAAAAAAAATTAACCTTTCGTTCGTGTAAAATCTTCATCATTAAATAAATTCTAAAACCACGACATATTTGACATTATTATCTCTTATCTATCTATTTATACAAAAAAACCACCCCCCTCCCCCGTTTCTATGATGAATCGTGAAAAATTGACAGTAAAACCAATCATTTTTACTCAGAATTTGGTTTTCTTCTTGATTTCTTTCCATTCTTTTTTTTTTTTTATTCTATTCATTCTTTAAAGTTCACGCTCTGTCACGTATACGACATAAAACGAATGAAAAAGAAAGAGAGAGAGAGTGTGTGAAAGAATGAAACCGAAAGAGAAAAAGAAAAAACGAAAAAGGAAAAAATATGAAAAAAAGATTAATTTAAAAAGTCAGCGTGTAACTCAGTTTGTCATTATTATTATTATTATCATAATCTTCCCTCACGCTAAATACGTATATATTAACTTATTAATAATAATAATAATAATTTTTATTTATTTATTTACTTTTTTTTTAATTAAAAATATTATAACAAACGACAAATACACAATTTTGTTTGTTTTTACAATTCCATCGGTGTTTGTCATTAACGATGTGTAACTTTCACGATGTTATTATTATTATTATTATTATTATTATTATTATTATTATTATTATTATTATTATTATTATTTCGTCTACCATTTGTTACAAAATTAACGAATATTCTATATTGTGTTCGTCGTCTCCTTTTATTTTTAAACACCAGAGTAATAATATTGTAACGAACGCGAGTAATAATAATAATACTACTCCGTATTATTACCGTAATTAAATGTTAAGTTAACGATTAAGGAGGAATAACCCGTCCGTCGGATTAACGATTATATCGATTTAAATTTTATGTAGTTAATTCTCCGCCATCTTTTACTATAATTAAAATCACGAAAAAAAAAAATCAACTCTCTTACTTACATTCATTTCCGTTTTCCGGTTTAGAGGAGACTCGTTCGTTACAATCTTAACGATATTATTAAAATAAAAAATAAAAAAAATACGTTGCGAATAAGTTATAATAATAATAATAATAATAATAATAATTGACACAAGGATTTTTTAATTTTTTTAATTGTTAGCTTATGAATGTACAAATAATAATAATAATATTAATAATAATAATAATAATAATAATAAAACATTCAAGGAAATAATTTTTTAGTTTAAATGGCGTAACAGTTAGTTGTAAGTAGGTCATTGTTTTTTTCTTTTCCTTTTTTCCCTTTTTTTTTTTAGGTGCATTATTATTTCCTCTCGTATTTTTTTGTTTTCCCTGTCTTTTCCTCTTCCCCACCTCATTTCCTTTCTTTTCCTTCCTTTCTCCTTCCTCCTCTTCCCGTTTTTATTTTCTTTTTTTTTTCTTCCCGAATTTTACTTTTAATTTTTTTCTTTTTTTTTCGTTACGTTTTTCAAATCGAAAAAGTTTTTTTTCTTTATATATAAATTTTTTTTTTTTTTTTGGGGGGTTCAATTTAAAAAGTTAAATTTTCAATACGATTTTTTTTTAGTTTCCAGTTCTTTTTTTTTTCGTTTCCTTTTCCGGTTATTCTCATACGAAATATTTTTAAGTTTAAAAAAATGTAATATTTTCCAATTTCGAAAAGGGATTCGTTTGTTTGTTCGTTCGGATCAACCAGAAATTTTTTTTTTTATATATATTTTTTTTTCTCGAAATTATTTTATTATATATTATAATAACGTATATTATATATTTATATTATATATTTAAAATTAGCGGAAACGCTTTTAAAAAAAGAGAAAATTTTTTTTTTTTTAGTTTATATGCATGTGGTGTTAACAATTAAAAGCTTTTACATAAAAAAAAAAAAAAAATTTTTTTATTATGAAGATTTTGCGTTCGAGTTTTTGTTTATGGCGTTTATGTAATTTAAAACTTTTTTACTTGTTGTTGTTGTTGTTGTTGTAATGAAAAATTATGTTCAAACTGGAACGTAATGCAGAAGTTCAAACAATAAAAAAAAAAAGTGAAAAATGCGCATGTGAGAATAATAATAATAATAATAATAATAATACTGCAGATAAATTTTTACCGTCGTTAAAACGACGGTTGTGAATAAAAAAAAAAATTTTTAGAAAATGAGGTGAAAAAAAAATGTAGGAAAAATTAAAAAATAAAACAAAAAAAAAAAACGTTTACGTTTGATAAAACCGTAAACGAACTCCCCTCCCCTCCCCTACCCCCGAACAAAAGAAAATGTTGCGCGAGGGGGGGTAAAAAAGAAAATTTTTTTTTAAAATTCGGTTTGAGTTTTGCGTATAAATAACAAAATTGAAATTTTAAACATTCGTAAAAATGTTTTTTTTTTTTTTTTTTCTATTTCTTCTTCTTCCACTATTTTTTTTTCTTTCTTTCTTTCTTCCAGCAGAAGATAAAAACCAAAAAAAAAAAAAAAGGAAAAAAAGAAAAACGCCATCAAATGCATCTGCTATCGACGAAAGTTTTTATTTTTTTTTACATTTGAAATAATCTAAAAAAATTTCCTCCATTTTGAAAAGAAATATCAAAAAAAAAAAAAAGAAAATAAAGTTGAAACTTCACGTTTTCCCTTTTTTTTTTTTGTTATGCAAAAATTTTTTCGATACCCTTTTCCCCCTTCTTTGCCCCCCCCTTGAAAAATTGGGAGTGTCAAAAAATCTGGAACTGAATTTTTTACGCCTTTTTATCCCTTCCCCCCTTTCTCATCTTCGTTTCACATATATTTGTATATTTTTTTTTTTTTTTTACTTTTTTGGCACTCGTTTTATTTTATTTCAACCATTTTTAATTTTTTCTTTTCGGCCTCGTCATGATAATAATAATAATAATATTTCCTTTAGTTTTTGGATAAATTACTTGTGAGGAAAATTCGGATTCGAAAAAAAAAAATTTTCTCGTAAGATATAAATTACTCCAAAAAGTAATTTTTCTTTTTTTTTTTTTGTTAAGAAAAATCGCGATTTTAAAATAAGTAAAAATATAATTACGTAATAAAAATTCTGCCGACCGGAAAATTTAATGTTTAAACGTTGAGGAGCCATTTATAAAAAAAAAAAAAAAAGAAAATTTTTTCAATGACCACTTTAATTTATGGCTCCCCAACTTAAATTAAATTGTGGGGAGAGGAAAAAAAAGAGAACGGGAAGAATTTTCATTCGTATTTCCCTTAACTAATTTTCTTTTTATTAAAATAATAATAATAAAATAATAATAATAAATAATAATGATAACGACTTTTTTTTCGGATTCGTTTTTAAAAAACTTTTTTTTTTTATTGTTAAATTAAATATACTCGTTTCCGGTTATTTTTTTTTTTAAAAAACTGAATTTCTTAAAACTATTTTTATTTATTAATTTAATAAAAACTTTTTCACATTATTATTATTATTATTACTTTTGTTAACAAAAAAAAAAAAAAAGAAATTTAAGTTTTCGGTCGTTATTGTAACGCAAGGGTAAACATCCGTAACATTTACATGTAAAAATGACAAAAAAAATTATTATTATTATTATTATTATTATCAAAGCGTAATTTCAAGTTTAAATTTTTTTTTTTTTTCGCACGAAAACTTTTAAATTAATCCAATTTATTTTTTAATTTATACCTTGTACACGCGCAGGCGCACAAACACGCGCACACACACGTTTTTCATAAATTTTCCCTCCAAAAAAATTTTATTTAAACGTTTTCGTTCGTTTTTTTCATAAACAAAAAAAAAAAGGATTAAATTCGGTTTTTAAATACGCGTAAAAAACAATTTTCTCTCTTTCTCTCTCTCCCCCCCTCTCTCTCTTTCTTTCGAATTTATTTGACGTCATTATTTTCCAACGTCACTTTCTTAAAACCTTATATATACTACTGCTACTATTGTTTCGTTAACGAATTAAAATTTTATTACCTCGTTGATAATTATTATTATTACTACCTTACAATAATTATTTTTCTGGATTCGAGTACGATAATAAAAATTCTTTTTTTTTTTTTAAGAGGGTTAGCAATAATAATAATAATAATTGTTACGACGATGTTACGACGACGTGATCATGTGATCATAATTTTTAAATTATATAAGTGTAAATTTATTTTTAATTACTTTTTGACAAACCCTTTTTATTAAAAATATCCCGAAAAAATTGTGTTCGATTTGTAAAAAAGTTTTCGTATTATCATCATCATCATCATCACCATCATCATTATTATTAGTTGCGTTTCCGGTCGCGAGAGGAAAAAGAAAAGAATAAAGTAGAAAATTTTTTTTTTTTTTTTGATGTACGTTGAATATACCATATTGGATTTAATTATGCATCCCGCGGTTAAAGTGAAAAAAAAATATGTAATAATAATAATAATAATAATAATATATATAACAATCGATTCGAATCGATCGATAATCGATAATAAAAATAGAAATAATAAAAGGAGGGGGAGAAGGGAAGGGATCATTTTAAAAACAAAATTTTTTTTTTTTTTTACGACGATTAAATTCGTAACAACAAAAATAGCGGCGGAAAAATTTATTGTTGAAATTTTTTTTTTTTACCGTATTCTAAAGCGTAAAATATTATTATTATTATTATTATTATTATTATTATTATTATTATTATTATTATTATTACTTAAAAATTACGTAATAATATATATAATAAATAAAAGGAAAATTAAATGAATTAAAAAAAAAAAACTCAAAAGTTTTGTTTTGTTTAAAGAAAAAAAAAACTTGTTTCTTAATAAATTTCTTTTTTTTTGTTTTACTTTATAAAGTTTTTAGTAAAAGTTTTTTTTTTTTTTTTATTAAAAACAAAAAAAATCGACAACGACTTTATGTACATATATACGTACATAAATTCGTTTTATTTAAAAACAACAAAATGGCGGGAAAAATAATAAATACAAAAATAACGCACGAAAAAAAAAAAAATTTTGAAACTTTTTGTTTTTAAATTTTTAAATCAAAGTTAAATAATTATTATTATCATCATCATTTCGATATATATCGCGGTGGAGTGTTATCGAATCGTTTTCCCGCGTTTTTTACAAAAAGTTTCCAGCGTTTTATATATATAAAATTTTTTTGGAGAAATACTGTTCTGGAGAAGTTTTCTTTCATAAATTTTTTTTATGTTGTTGCCTTTCGGCGATGATCCGGACACAAAAATTATTTACCCTTCCCACTTCCTCCCTCCCTTCGTTTTTTAATCCCGGGTCCCGATTTTAATTTTCAAAATCCTATTCATTCATACCCTTTTTCATAACAACATTGTATTCGTATTATTATTATTATTATTATTATCATATTCAATATAAATCATGACGAATTTTTATTGCGTGTTTTCCCATTCATTCGTTCCAGCAGGTCTTTACTTTATTTCTTAAGTAATAAATACTTGAGTATCGCCGACGGTATCGTTGGCGGTTTTATTTTTAAAAAAAATTTGGCGAAGATTGTAGGTCGACGCACACACACGACGCCATTTTGTTTTGTTATTTTTATTATTTAAAATTATTAATCGCGATAAATTTTTTTTTTATATTCCGTACT
>NW_002987445.1:504635-512869 GCF_000006295.1 Pediculus humanus corporis
TAATAATGATAATTAATAATAATTTATTATTAAAATTTAGAACGAAAAAAAATGAACAAGGAAAAAACTCGGAAAATTATACAAAGTAAATTTAAAAAATTTTTTTTTTGATATTTCATCAACGTAATTCTAGAAAGTTCCCAGGAAAAAAACCCCAATTGTTTAATAAATTTTTTTTTGTTTTTTAAATGAAAATATAAAAAAAAGGTAAATAAAATTTTATTAAAGTTCTGTAAAAAGAAATCTCATTAATAATAATAATAATAATAATAATAATAATAATAAAAATAATAATAATAATAATAATAATAATAATAATAATAATAATAAAATAATAATAATAATAATAATAATGATAATAATTTTCAAAAAATGTTTTTATTATTTAAAATTTTTCATAAATTTTTTTCTTTTGTTTTTAATCTTTTGTAATCGTTATCAGAATTGATAAGAAAAAAATTATTTTTTTTTTATGAAACGTTTCATAACGATATTTATTTATAAAAAAATATATTGTTATGATTCGAAAACAATCATACAAACGATGCCTGACAAATTTTTAAAAGAAAATTATTATTTTCAATAACAAACAAAACATTTAATCGCTGATTTTTGTACTTACCCTAAAACTAACATCCTTTTTCTAGACGTTTTCTTCCCCCTCCCCCAAAAAAAAAAAAAAAAAAACAAACAAAGTGTCAATAGTTAACACGTTATTGTTTATAAATAATAAAATTGTGTCCAACGACACATTTCAAAATGATTTCATAAAACAATATTTATTTATTTTAAAAAAATGATTTTAAGTTTATGAAAAAAAAATGTGACACTTTTTTTGACAGGACCCTAAAAAATCGATATATATTATTATTATTATCAGTAGGAAAACAAACGTCACGATTTATGATAACAATCAAAAAAAAACAATAAGTTTTAAAAAATTAATATGTATTTATTGCGAATAACAATAACAATAATAATAATAATAATAATTATGTGTTTCTTTCCTTTCTTTCTTCACAATTAACACCAAAACATAATCATCAAGCTTTTTTTCATGTTAATAAAGTTTAATAAATTTATTTAAAAATCAAAAATAAAAATAGTTTTTTATTAATAAATAATTTATAAGTTTTTACTTCATACATAAGGTTCACAAAAAAAGGTTTTTTGTAACTTTGATTTTTTTTTTTTTTTAAACCCCCATTTTATATTCAACGTTTATTTAACATTATTAAGGTTCATTCATGAATAATAAGTTAAATTTTAAATTGAAGTGTGACTTACGTAAAAGAGAAACATAAAAACAACAACAACAACAAACTCGTCGAATCCGAGTTTAATACTATTCTCAAATGTGTTTTGTTTGGTTACAACACAAAAAAAAATTTTTATTTATAGTCTCGAGGGATTGTCAAAAACACCAACGAAAAATCTGTCTTGGGTCAAATAGACCTCATTTAAAACTCTATCGATTTTTCTTTTAATCTCAATTCCTTTTTTTACCCGCGAAAATGTTTTTACCCGGTGGTAATAATAATAATAATAATAATAATAATAATAATAATAATAATAAACATTTAAAACAATTGTAACGAATGTTTTTTTAAAAATTTCAAATTAATTATTATTATTATTTTTGTTTTTAAATAAATTTTTACGCATAAATCATAGAAAATATTTCGGTGAGTTTATATAAGTATAGATATTATTATTATTATTATCATCAATTAAAAAAAAAGGAATTGATTTATTTATAAATAAGTTTTATTCTTTATCGAATCGATCCGTGTCGTATAAATAAATATAAAAAAAATGAATAAAATTTCAATAAAAAATTTTTTTTTATTAAAGCTCTCAAATCATCCGACATATTTTTTTTTTTTTTTTTATATGTATAAAAATAAATCGTATGAAATGTTTAAGTAATAAATTTAAGAGTGAAGAAGAAGGAGAAGGAGAAGAAGATGGAGAAGAAAAAGGAGAAGAAGAATGATGACAAATTTTTTTTTTTTCTTAAATAATAAATTCTTCTTCTTCTTCTTCCTCTTCTTGTTCGGCGTTTTAAATAAAAATAATAAAGCTTAAATAGTAATTTACATTTCATTAAACGACGATAAGCTCAACACGATTTTATTTCTCTTATTTATTTTCCTATGCACGAAAATGATTATTTATGTACATAAATAAAATTTCAAATCGAAAAAAAAAAATTATTGATTCGTTCTTTAAAAAAATAAATAATATAAAATCGAGTAAAATTTATTTTAATAAAATTCGATTTTTACGTATGTCTCGTGCGTTATTATGCGTTATATATTTACTCACGTGACTGCCCTACGTCATCATCATCAACACAATAAAATAATAACAATTAAAACATTTTTAAAAGAAAATTTTTTTTCAAATTTAAAAAGCTAAGCGTACTTATAAGCTAAACATGGGAAAACAGATTTTTTTAAAATAAATTTTTAAATCAATTCTTTTTTTAAATACGCGTACTTGATAGTAATTACTAATTTATTTATTTATTAAGAGTTATTATTAAAATAAAAATAAATAAATAAAATATTTTAATGAAATTTTAATTTTTTAATAAATAAATAAATAAATAGACTTTTTTTTTCAAAATAATTTTTTTCTTTTAATATTATAAAATCCAATGAATAAATAATTTAAAAAAAAAAAATTCAATTGTGTCAAGGTTTACATTTTATTATTATTATTATTATTATCATTATTATTATTTTTATTACATGAGAGAGAGAGAAGGAGATTTAAAAAATTCAATTTTTTTTTCTTTTCATAAATCAGCGATTTTTCTATTTAAAAAAAAAAAAAAAAATGGTAGGGAAAACTTTCAAAATTTATTTTCTTTTCGTGTGTGTGAGTGGGCGGGTTGGGGGAGGAGAATGGGAGGAGGAGAAAGGAGGAAAGGGGAGAAGTTCAAAATGCCTGATTTCGTTTGAGTCACTCACCTGTCAATTAAAATATTAAAAAAAAAAAAAAATTGAAACTTTTCTTCTCTTTTTTTTTTTATTAATTCACTTAATTTAATTTACAATAAAAATGTGTTTTTGAATTATTAAATTAAAAACGAACGATTTTTACTAGAGGGTTGAAAGAGGGATGCGATTCGAGGGGAGGGAAGGGTAGGAAGGGAAATAAAAAAAAAAAATTAAAATTCAAAAAATAATTTTTAACGTGGGGGAAAAAAAATGAATTAACGGAATTTTTGTGAAAAACCAAGAATAATAAAAATAAAATAAAATAAAAATAAATTGAAATGTCGCTTAAATTGGCAAACAAAACAAAAATTAAAAAAAAACCTGAAGAATGAAAAGAAAATTTTCAAGTGGTTATATTTTATCATCATCATTATTATTATTATTATTATTCTATTTCTATTTAAAAAAAAAAATTAATGTTGCATTGAATTGAATAAAAATAAAGTTAAAAAAAAAAAAACGGAGAAGAGAAAAAAGAAAACAATGTTTTTCTTTCCCTTTTTTTTCTTTTTATTCTCCCCCCCCCGTTTCCCCCCTCTCACACCTCTCCTCAACCGACTAAATGTAAAATAAACTATTGCCTTTTTTATCATGTTAATAAAAACAATGAAAATAATAATAATAATAATAATAATAATAATAATAATAATAATAATAATGTTAACATTTCAACGCGACGTAAAAAGAAAATTTTAAAATTTTTTTATACATCAAAAGTATTTAAAAAAAAAAAAAAAAACGCGGCGTTAAAATAATCATCATCATCATCATCATCATCATCGTCATTTTGCGCAGCAAAAATCAAAATTATTATTATTATTTTTTTTTTTTTTTGAAAATAAAAATAAAACAGAAAAGAAAAAAAAAAAACATAATGGATTTGCGTATAAAGTTCAAAACGCGCGTTTATTATTTACATAATAAATACACGCACACACATATATATATATATTTTTACGCCAATGATAATAATAATATATATATATTGTTATGATCCCGTACTCAATATTCACATTTTCAACTTTTTATAAACAAAAGACTGGCGACAAACTCAAATTGTTCTTCTTTAGAAGCGAAGCTTCTAAAGACTATTTCTTTTATTTTAGTTGCAAGTGTTTGCTAGTTCCCATTGTTAAACGTTCGAAACAGTTGACTGACGAAAGACCAAAGTAATATAGGCAAGCTACACAGCTTGGCGTTGGTTCATTTTGATTCTTTGTCTAGATGTAATAAGTTCTTGTTTATTAATATTAGTTTTGTGATAGTTTAAGTGCATGTTCATTACTTACAAATAAAGAACGAACCGAATATAACAATATATATATATATATATATATAACACGATACGATATTATAATAAATAAATTTAAATATAATGTATTGACGAGGAAATTGGTTTATATCACGGAAATATGATTTTTAAATTGTACGTATTTACTATCATCATCATCATTATTATTATTATTATTAACCATCTTTCCGATCATATGATATAATTTTTTTTAAAAAAAATAATATTAAGGTAATAAAAATAACCTCGATGCGTGCAAAAAAACGACAATAATAATAATAATGATGATAAATTTGTTTTCATATGCGCAAGCTAAGCGTTCGAATTGATACGCGGGGGATTTCAATAATAATAATAATAATGATAAAACGATCCAGTTTTTTTTTTTATTTTTTATAATACGCAATGCGTAATTTAAAATTCACGCACGTAAATTTTTTTGATTTTTTTTTTTTTGTAATGTTATATACAGAAAAACAATTCAGGTACAGGTAAAAAGTGACGAGAATCAAAAAAAAAAAAATTTAATAATAATAATAATAATAATAATAATAATAATAATAATAATAAGAAGAAGAAGAAAAATAAAAAGAAAAGGAAAAGAAAAGAAAAAAATAAAAAATAATTTAAAATTTAAATTCAGATCCCGAAATAAAAAAAAAAAAAGAAAGAGAAGGAATGAAAGAGAGAGAGAGAGAGAGAGTAAGAACGGAAATGACGTTTTTTTTTGTCGACGAAATACATAAAACGCTTGAGGGTAAATAAAAAAAAAAAAAAAAAAAGTTTTTTTTTTCGTAAGAAATTAAAAAAAAAAAAACGTTGCAAAAATGAAAAAAAAAAGAAAATAATAATAATAATAATAATAATAATAATAGTATTAAACAAATGAATTTTTTTTGTACTATTAAGAGAAGAATGAATAAATATTTTGATTTTATTCTTTTTCAATAAGGATTCCCACCTCCGCACACACGCACGCAAACACGTACACACACGTACACAAAATCCAAACCATTCGATAACAGTAAAAAATGTTTTTCCTTTATTATTATTATCATTATTATCATTATTATTATTATTTCATTCTTTTTTTTCATATTCCGCCTCGCAGGTGGTTTTGATTTTTTTTTTTTTTAAACAAAAAAATGTCGAAATAAAATGTTTTTTAATAATCGAAATTCAAATATTGAAAATCAAAAGGAAAAATTTTACGGGAGGGGGAGGGGAGGGGTAAAAAGTGTCGTCGTCGTCTGCTTTTGTTTTTGTTTTTTTGAAAAATTGATATTGTGACGATGTAAGAATAATATATGAAATCTATCTGATATTTAATAACGAATCAAAAGTAAAGATTTGACAGTTTTTTTTTTCTTCCGTGGCATGATTAAAAAAAAGTCGTTACTAATTCTTTTTTCTATTTTTTTTAAGTAAATAAAATAAAATTTATGTTTTCTCTCTCTCTTTCTCTCACTCCGTCTCACTCTCTCACTCTTTTTCTCTCTCTTTTTCGATAATCATTTTAAATAGATAATTTAGTAAATTTTTTTTTTTCTTTGAAAAAAAGAATTAAAGAAAAAAGAAAGAAAAAAATGTTTACGTCATGGAAAAAGTTTTTTTTTTTTTACGCCGAAACGAATGAAAAGCTTTTATTTTTAACCACAATTTTTTCCTTTTTTCCTTTTAAAAAATGTGTCCAGAATTAATTATTATGACTTCCATTGAATGATTCCTTTTTATTTCAAGAAAAGTAAACAATTAAAAAACGGTATTTTTTACAATTTAAATTACCTTAAAAAAAAATTAATTCGAAATGTGAAGAGAGTTAATAATAATAATAATAACTAATTAAAAATACCGAGAACGTGAGAAAAACGTCGTGGCACAACCTTACGTGGAATTAGAAAGTATACGCGAGGATCGGAGGAAGGGGAAAAAAAAAATTCGTTTAAATCCATAAATGTGTTTTTTTTTTGCTTTTATTACTCGAACGTAATATTTATTTGAATTATTAATTTTTATTTTATTTATATAAATATATTAATTAACAAACAAACAAACAAACAACAAACCAACTCGAGCAAACAAACAAACAAAAAAAAAAAAAAAACAAATTTTTTTGTTTCTCATACGCAAAAAAAAAACCTTATTGAAAACTTTTAAAAGGAAAAAAAAATTATTATTATTATTATTATTATTATTTTGTATTATTATTATTTTGTATTATTATTATTTATTATTATTATTATTGTATTCGTCGTCGTATTCGTCGTTACCACCGTAATTAATTAATTAATTAATTAATAATTTTTTTTTTTAATTACTTCCGCACACATTAAAAAATAAAAAAAGCAAAAAAAAAAAAAAAAAAAAAAAAAACAAAAACGTTGGCGTAAATAAATTTAATGCGAAAAAAAACAAACAAACAAACGAAGGAACAAACTCTTAAAAAACTTTTTAACATGAAAAATTAAATAAGCGTTAATAAAATTAACGATAATAAGTTTTTTCTCTTATTATTATTATTATTATTTATAGAACAAACGTTGTAGTAAAATGCAACAATGAATGCTCTCGAGTTAATTATTATTATTTAACCGTGTGAAATTAAAATAAAAAACAAAATCTTTTTTTTTTTTGTTTCGTTTGTTTCGCATTTTTAAAACTTTTTTGTTTGTTACCAAAAAAAAAACAAACGAAAAGTTTTTTTTTTATTACCGTAATAATACTTTATTTTGATTATGAACAAACCAAAATTAATTTATTAATTAAAACCCGAAATAATTATTTATTTTAATTTGTAATTTTTTTCTTAATAATGTCGTCGTAAATTTAATTAAATAATTAAACTGGCGGTGATAATAATAATGATAAGAGGAAGTGACGTCATTTGTGAAAAAAAATATAATTAAAAAGAGGTGGTCGTAGTATTGTTAATTTTCTTTTTTACGACATTGTTCATTAACGAAAAATGATTTTAAAGTGCGTTTGTTTTTAAGAGAATATCAAACAACAACAACAACAACCGCCACGCTTGTGGTTGTTATCGACAAAAAAAAACCGAGGAGGGGAATCCCCAAAAAAATAATTTTTAAAGTTTTTTTTTATTTAACTTTTTGATGTTTTCGATGGGGTGTTAAGTTAACGTGTGATTAACTTGAGTGTTAAAAAATGTATCTGACACGTCGAAAACGCGTGTCTTCTTCTGACACGAACACAAAAATATGATAAGAAAATGACGTAATTAAAAATTTTTTTTTTTGCGATCAGTAATTACATTTTTTTTGTTTTTCACGATTTAAAACAAATCAGAATCGAAAAGGTTTTGAAAAATCTCTCGCCCGTCCTACCTCCCCCCCTCGGACCCCCGCGCAAAAATATATGGAAAAACATTTCGTGAGATATAAAAAGAGGGAAAACTTTAAATAATACTAATTTTTTTTAGTTAATAAAAACTTAATTTGACTATTTAAATCCAGGTAATAAATTAAAAAAGGGTTTTTCCCTCCAAGTTTTAGAAAAAAAAAAACTTTAAACTTAAATTTAAGTTAAAAAATTAAATCGGATAAAAACGTGTAAAACGGAAATGATGGAGGGAAACCGAAGGAGGAGAGGGAAGGGGAGGGGGTAGGATAAAAATAGAAAGCGTAAAAGGGATTTAAGGTTTAAGGTAAATTTAAAAAAAAAATTGTTAAAATCCGAATAGAAAAGGATTTTTTAAAATCTTTCCTTAAAAAATTATTATTACTCCGGTAATAATAATTAATTAATTTCCAATTTTTGATTTTTTTCTCGTACTTTCTCGCGTATTCTCATAGAGAGAGAGAGAGAGACAGAGAGAAAAAAAGGAAAAAGTTACTTAAAACTAAAAAGTAATAAGTTAATTAATTAATCCGAAGCTTAATTTAAAATTAAAACTGTAAAGTCTGGTTGTTGTGTGC
>NW_002987445.1:513535-514901 GCF_000006295.1 Pediculus humanus corporis
GTGGTGGGGGTAATGTTGGTGGGAGTAAAAATAATTACAGAAAAAAAAAAAGAAAATTTTTTACCGAGAGTTTTTTTTTTTTTATGAATAAAACATTTTAGTGAAGAACGATGGTGGTGCCATCTGACCGGTCGCGCCATTTTTTTCGTTTTTAATATAAAGAGTTTACGTTTAAAGGATTCCGATAACTTTATTAAATATTAATAATAATAATAATAATAAAATTAATTTTTATGCAAGTACGTTTGTCGCCATTTTGAAAAAAAAAATAAAAGAATTTGCAGTCTAGTAAACATTACTACCAATTTTTTTTAAAAAAAAATCTTTTTTAATAAGATAACACGTTAAGAAAATTTATTAAATTTTTTTTTTATCAATTTTATTCCCTCTGCCTTCCCCTCTCCATCTTCCCCTCCCTTTTTATAAAAAGTTACGAAAAAAATGGATAGAAAAGTAAAAGATTTCTCTTGCTTGTAAAAAAAACTTTTTTTTCCTTTTTTAATATATTAAAAATCTTGTCACGCGATGGTTCAATTACGGTCCCATCATCATCATCATCATCTGTTCTACATATAAAAAAAAAAAAAAAAATCGTTTTAGGTTAAGTGAAAACAAAAAGAAAACAAAAAAAAAATGTTAAATTGCTGTCGGAGTAAAAAATTGTTTAACCTAAAATTTATTGTGTCTAAACTTCTTGTGAGAGGATCCGCAAAAAAAAAAAAACAAGAGCAATAAAAGTTTTTTTTTTTTCTATTTAAACTTTGGCCGATTGTGTTTGTTTGTGTGTGTTTATGTAGGTGAGGCTTTTGTGTTTGTGTTTGCGTGCGTGCGTGTGTATGTGTGAGATTCGATTACGGGGTGTACACGGTTAAACTTTGACAAACAAATTTTTTTTATAATTCATTTACATTTTGTTTTTTTTACAAAAAAAAAAATTTTAATTTAAAACGTTTTTTTTTGAATATTGCGGACCATTTTTTAAAGTTTTTGCAATAAACAAACAAACAAACAAAAAAATTTTATTTATGAATGTTTTATTTTCATTACGGCCCTTCGTTTTGGCGGGAAATTTTTTTTTTTGTAAATGAACAATCCGCAATTATATTATAACTGTTTGAAAAATATGCAAAATGAATTTTTAACACCGCAATAATTTTGACTGTATCGTTTTTTTCTTTTTCTCTCTCTCTCTATTCATCCTTGCCCGTTCCTCTCAGTATTTTTTTTTCTTTGTCTGTACCTGCCAATTCCTCTTAGCCTCTCTATTTCTCTCTCTATTCATCCCTGCTAGTTTCTCTCAGTCTCTCTCTCTTTCTCTATATCTGCCTGTTCTTTTCAGTTTCTCTCTCATTCTCTCTCTCTTCTC
>NW_002987445.1:514921-515651 GCF_000006295.1 Pediculus humanus corporis
TTCATTTCCCTCTTTCTGTCTCTCTTTCTCTCTCTGTTTAGAGTTCGAGTTGAAAACACATCAACACTTTTCAATATGTCGCGAGATGTGAAACAAACAGTCTCTCGCTCAAACTTTTGAGCGCGTACGCAAGCGGTTAGTGGTAGGTAGGAGGGGGGTTTAGGGGGACGAGTGGGAGAAAAAACGAAAAATCCTCATTTAAATTAATTAAAATAATTTTTTTTTTTTAAGTAGAAAAAAATAATAATTAAAAAAAATAAAAAATTACCGTCGGTTAAGAAAAAAAGACTTTCCAACTTAAAAGTTAATTGGTTGTCGATGGTTATTAACAACGTAATAATTAATGATTTTGTTTGAGGTTGACCTCACGCGAGTAAAACTTTAACTAAACTAAAATACCGAATAAAAACTTTTCAGGGCGACCAACTTTAAAAAAAAAAAAAAAAAAACAATTTTACTTTTTCTCTAACGGATAATATTTAAATTCAGTAAATGTAAATTCATTCATTCTTTCATTTTCTATCTTCAGAGATATTCGAAAAAAAAACGGAAAACCATAGAGAAAATAATCATTTTTTTTAGGTTAGTTTTAGTTTAGTTTTTAACGTTTTTTAAAAAAGTAATAATAATAATAATAATTATTGAAAACAAAAAGAGGCGTAAGGTAATAATTCTTCACTAAAATATATTTATATCCGTTATAAAAAAAAAAAAAAAAATTTCCAACAGA
>NW_002987445.1:515939-521840 GCF_000006295.1 Pediculus humanus corporis
ACGCGTTCGATATATACATATATAAAGATTTTAACGACGATTTTAAATATGTTTTTCCTTATTCACCTAAAAATAAAGTAAAATTTATTTATTGTTTTTTCGTTTTTTTTCCTCAACGAATACTCAAAGGAACGTACGAAATATTTCCTTTTCCGGTTTGATAAAAATGAATAAATAATAATAATAATCGAAAAAAAAATTCGAAAGAGAGAAAGAGAAGAGAGAACTAATGACCGTTAATTATTGAAAAAAAAAAAATAAATAACTGGAGAAAATTACATTCGTTTAAAAACGTTGAAAAATTATTATTATTATTATTATTATTACAAGCACTTTCGGTCCCCTTCTTATTTATTTATTTTTTTTATTACTTTTTATAATTATTTTTAACTGAAATTTTCCATAATAAATAATTTTTTTTTGTTATGTAAGTAAATATTACTCGACGATTAAATTAAATGTTTTTTACAAGTAATAAATTACTCCGACAAAATACAATTACACCGGTGTCGGATTTTATTCTTTTGTCGTCGTTGTCGTCGTCGTTTTTCCGCCATTTTTTTTTTAACTAATAAAATAATCGTGTTTTTTTTTTTTATGCTCACGCATGCACCCACGCACCCATCCACCCACCCACACACACACACGTGCGCGCTCGAATATTTTCATAAAGAATCGTTTTATGTACCGAATCGCATATCATATTATAAAAAAACGGGGGGGAGGGGGAGGGGTAGGAAGGGAAGAGAGGGGAAAAACAAACGACGATTAATATTACAGTAATTAAATTATTTAAAAACGTTGTAAAAAAGAAAAAAGTTTTTTATGTTTAATTACGATCGAATGACGATTGTCGATTATTATTAACCAATCGGATTTAATTAATTAAATTCTTTTTATTTCCTTTTCCGCTTTTTTTTTATATTAAAAAAAAATTCCTTTTTTTTTTGAAACCTTTTCCGTTATCGTTATTATTATTATTATTATTATTATTATTTCAAAACTTTGAAGTTTTATTATTATTAATATTATTTTAATTTTAAACATGACAAGATTGCGTGTAATTGTCGGAATTTTTTTTCAAACATTTGTTCCGGGCTTCTATTCGATTTCCTAGGAATAAATTCTCAAATAATGGAGAATTCTGGAGAATCAAGGGTCACTGTACCTCATAATGCGATTTCCTTTTCGGTTTCTTTTTTTTTTTTTTAAATACTTGGAAAATCTTCTTAAAATTTTCTTTTAATGAATGAAGCATGGCTGTGAGTGCTTCGACGGTGACCGAAATAATTGGGTAGCCCTGTGAGTTTGTTGATCGTACTGTGCATGAACCCCCTGTCGTAACCCATCTTGAAATGTGGTTTCATCATTTTTTGGTTATTCTTTTCTCTTCCACATTCACGATAGATGTTCCAATTTGAATGTTTACATATTTTGTTGTGCGGTTTTCAAAGAGTGTTCATGTTTTGCCAATATCGGACAACCGGAAATTAAATGATCGATAGTTTCCGACTGTGACTGGCTTTATATCGTTTTGGCGGACCTTGAGATTACCTTCTCATGGTTATGAGACTGCAATGCTTGGTCTTGTGCAGCTGTAATAAACGCTTCCGTTTCAACCTTTGATTTTCCACGCTTTAACCAGCTGTCCATGCTTTTCTTATTAATATCTGAAGCTTTTACTCTCTTCAAATATTGCCCATGCAACTTTTTCTATTCTCACTACCCTTACTAAGTTTTTTTTTTGGAACGCTGACTTCGCTGTCATAAGTTGCAAGCTGCCATTCTTTCATTTAGTTTTTTTTTTTTTTCCTCTACTCATTTGCCTTGCTTTTTTGAGAACTCATTTTTTCATGTCTTTTCCTTCATCACCACTGCTTGGGCTAAGGTGGGGGCTGTTAATAGAATTTTATGTATTTTCCCATCCCAATTATGGCATCTTAATACGCCGCTTCCATTTTGCGTAAACCTCTTCCGCCTTCCTTTCTACTGACATACAACCTATCAACATTTGCTTTCGGATGTAAGACACCATTCATTGTTAGAATCCTTCTTTTATTATTATTATTATTATTATTATTTTTCACCACGAATTGATAAATATTAATAATAATTTATATTTTCCAACTGGATAAAAAAAAAATAAATGAAAAGAAAAAAAAAATTCATTATTATTATGAGTTTATCATGGAAAAAAAACGAGTCTGGAATATTTTTTATTAATAAAAAAAAAAAGAGTTGAAAGTAAAATGAATCACGTGACTTTTTTTCCTCCTTCTTCTTTTTTTTCGATCACAACTTTTTTCTTCTTTTTTTTATTCTTGTTTTGTAATTTTTTTTTTTTTTTGTTTTTTTTTAGCATTTTCTCGATTCTTTTTTAAACGAAACAAAATGTCCGAAAATTTTCTCCGGTTATAAATAAATCGATCATCATTTTCAACATGATATAAACTCGTACGAGATTTTATTTAAATAAATAAAAATAAAATTCGAGTAATTTATAATAAATTCATTATTTCTACCTTTTCCCCCCATTATTATTATTATTATTATTATTATTATTATTATTATTATTATTATTATTATCAAGCATTTATATATACATTTAAAAAAAAAAAAAGCGGAAAATTTTTTTTGAATAAGAGCAAAAAAAGGTTTTTTTTATTTATGTCAATCATTACGTATAAAAAAAAAAATGTATATATATATAATGACGAAAGTGTTTGAGAAGGGGGATGAGAATGGCTGGAGAATGAAAAGGCTGGAGAAATAAAAAAAAAAACCTCTCGATTTGTTTTTAAATCAATAAATTTTTTTTTTCGGTTTTGTTTTTAATTTTTTTTTTTTTTTTTTGTTAAAAAGGAATAAATTTGCATTTGGATCGGTAAAAAAAAATATCCTCCTGTTTGTTGTTTGTCTTATTTAATGGTTGAACGTTTTTTTTTAAAATGAATTATGTATGTATGTGACATAAAATTGTCTTTGTTAAATTGTTTAAATTATTTATTTTATTAATAAATAAATAAATAAATTGTCCTGTCGTTAAACAATTAATTTTTTTTATTACGAAACGATTTTTTATTAAATTAAATTATTTATTTATTAAATTGATTTTCGCGTTACTACCTCCCCCCTTTTTTTCCTTCCTTTTTTTTTGTTCCTTCCTTTTTTTTATGTTCCTTTTTTTTAAATAAATAAAAAAAAAAAAGGTTATATCGAAAAAAAGGGTCGAAAAGGTAACCGTGAATTAATACAATTAACCTCAAATTTAAATAATTTCTTTTTTTTTTTTTTTAACAGAAAATTAACCGTCGTTATTAAAACTTTAAATAATAATAATAATAATAATAATAATAATAATAATAAAATCGTTTGTTTTATATGCTTCGATAAAGTAACTTTTTGTTGGGGAAAAATCTCCATTTTTTTTTTTTATTAGTTTTCCTAATAAAATTTTCCATAACGCTTTTAAACTTTTTTTGATTGATTCGATTATTTTTTAATTCATCAATTATCATCATTATCATCATCATCATTATTATCATCGTTTTTTTTTATCGGTAAAAAAAAAAATTCCACTTGTTGACCATACAAAAAAAAAAAAGAAAGAAAGAAAGAATGAGAGAAAAAAAATAAAAAATTGTTGCTTTCCAAAAAATTTTGTTCTTTACAAAAAAAAATTATTATCATTATTATTATCATCATTATTATCATTATTATTATCGTTATTATTATTGTTATTTGTCGTCTGGTTCTTCTTCTTTTTTTCTAAACGACCGCCATCATCACCTCGACTTGAATATTTAAAAAAAAATAAAAAAAATTTTTTTTTTTTTTTTTCCATTGTAATTCTTTATAATTTCAAAAGGATATTAAGGCTTTTCGTTGTATTATAAGGTTTTTACACCGGTTAAGTCCGCCATTTTGAAAACAAAAAAAAAAGTCCCGAGGGAACAAGAAGAAAAAAAAAATAATAATAATAATTACTTTGTTTTATACTTTTTCGACTTGACAAAATTTTAATTTAAAAAAAAAACATTTAAAATTCGTAAAATAATTAATATAATGTTAAAGAGGTCGCTAGTTTCATTATTATTATTATTATTATTATTATTATTATTATTATTATTATTATTATTATTTATTCGACGTGACTTTTCGATGAATTTTCTAGAAATAATTTTTACCCTTATAAGTAAAATTTTAATGGGAGGCAGGATAATGATGGAGGATGATGATCTTTTCGT
Organism: Pediculus humanus corporis; assembly: GCF_000006295.1. Taxonomy (NCBI): domain Eukaryota; kingdom Metazoa; phylum Arthropoda; class Insecta; order Psocodea; family Pediculidae; genus Pediculus; species Pediculus humanus. Next base: position 520,187 of record NW_002987445.1, read on the forward strand.
TTCGTTTTTATTTTAAGGTATTAAATACGATTACGTGGATTGTTGTTGTTGTTGTCGTTTGTATCCTTATACGAACCGTAGCAGAAAATTTTTAGTTTTAAATAAATATTTTGACTCCTCATTATTATTATTATTATTTTTTTTTTTTTTTTTAAATATTTTTTTTATAATTACCAAAAAATAAAATTAATTCAATTAAATAAAAATTTTTTAAAAAAATTTCACCCCACGTCCTTCTTCTTCAGTTCTCCTCTCCTTTTTTGAATGAGGAACCTTTTGGGATTTTTCCACGAATACGTCAAAACATTTTCCACTTTCCGCTTTCCCGGTAATAAAAAATTTTTATTTTTTATTTTATATCAAAATCAAAAAATATAGAAAAAAAATGAAATTAAATTATGTAAATTGGCTCAAGTAAATGAAAAAGAAACTTAGCTAAAAAAAAAAGTAAATTTAACGTTTTTCTTTTTCTTTTTTGTTTAATCTTAAATTAAAGTCAGAAAAACAATTTTAAGAAGATGATAATAATAATGATAATGATTATAATTTTTGGAAGGAAAAAAATAAAAAACGGGGGGAGGGAAGTGGGAAGGGGGAAATTAAATAGTTACGTAATAATAATAATTTTTAAATAAATAAAAAGATTTACATTTTTTTGGTTGGTTGGTTTGCGTTTGTTTGCTTGTTTGTCGTTGGTTATTTTTTGTTTGTAGATGAGCTCACGTGTGTAAGGGGGTGGGAGTGGGGGGAGGTTAAATATATTTAAAACTCTACGAAGAAAACGGCGGCGTTTTCGTAAATATTATACAAAAAAAAAAAAAGAAATTTTATTTTAATTTTTTTTTCGCCCCCCTCCTTATTTTTCTCCATCTTTTTTCTTTTTTCTCTCCCTTAAACCTTTTTTAAATTTGAAAACATTAAAAGTTATTTCACGTTTTTGTAAATTCAACCCCCCCCCAAAAAAAAATTACCATAATGATAATAAAAAATATTTTTTTCATCGCTCACATAAATAAACGTAAAAAAAAATTTTTTTGTTTTATGAAAGGCAAAAGAAAAAATCAATTTTTTTTTGTTTCTTTTCGTTTCCGGTTGTTCGATATAACTCGCAAAAACGATTGATCGATTTTTCTTTTTAAATGATACAAAAAAATTCAAACAAATAACGTTGAAAAATAAAAAAAATTATTTTTTAAAGTTAAACTAACTAAGATGCTCCCGGAAAAAAAAAATAAAAAAATTTTTTGTCGTTTTTATTATTATTATATTAAAAATCCCGAGGGAATAAACAATTAAAAGAAAAATTACAAAAAGGTTTGAGGTTTTGTTTTTTTTTTTTTTTACAAATTGCCTTTTTGCCCGGCAAAACTGACACGAGCAAAGCTCATTTCACTTCGGAAACTTTCTTGACTGCAGCAATAAACTTTTCTTCAACTTCTTTTAAATGTGTCATTGTTGATGACGGATTGTTTCCTTGCAAAAAAAAAAGTCTCTGGATCAATAATTTCCATGTTTAGTCATCCAGGTTATTCCCTTTTCTCTCTCTCCCTTTGTCTTCCTCTCCCTTCTTTACCCAGCTCTTATTTCTACGGACAGTCTCAAATATGTATGCATGCATTCACATCCAAAATTTTTATTTTATTTTTATGACGTC
>NW_002987445.1:522315-525780 GCF_000006295.1 Pediculus humanus corporis
TTTTCAATGATTTTAATGGGAAAAATTAAATACATTAAATAATTTTTTTTTAGTAAATTGCGTAGTGACGTCACGACGAAAACTAATTTTCAAATTTAATTTTCAAAATGTAATTTCTTTTTTCTTTTTTTTTTTTTTTTTTTTTTTTTTAATTTAACGAGATCGTAACGGATTTTTTTTTTTTTTAAATTCCATAATTATTATTATTATTATCGTAACTATTATCATTATTAATTTTTCCGTGTGCGTGTGTGTGACGTTTCGAAAAAAAAAAAATTAAAAAACAAATGTTAAAAAGTAAACTCGACGGTTTTTGCCGGACTTTAAAAGTTAAAAAAAGAGATTAAAAAAAAAAAATTTTCCAAAAGGAACTAAAAGAAGGAGAGGGAAAGGTAAAGGGGAAAAGGGGGTGGAAGGTTCGGGTAAAAGGAGTAAAAAAGAATCCCTGATTTCTTTTTTCATAAGTATTTGAAACTTTGTATTAACCCTTTCTTACGTAATTTTCACTTAAAAACTTTAAAGAAGTCAACAGCACAAAAAAAACAACGTAATAAGAATAATAATAAAAAAAAGTAATAATAATAATAATAATAATAATAATAATAATAATAATATTAAGGAGTTTCTCCATTATTATTTTATTCCAGGTCGTTACCTTCGGTGTATTTTTTTTTTTTTTTTTTTTTGAATAAAAATCGATTGAGTTCACTTCAGGAGAAACGAAACGAAATTTTTTTTTTTCTCGCCTAAAGTGACGAACAACTATTACCGTGCAAATTTTTTTTTTTTACTCCCTTTTTTTTTTAACCTTCTCCATATTATCTGGGACAACAGGTTGCGGATAAACCTGGAACAAAAAAAAATGTAAGAAAGAAAGAAAGAAGAGAAAGGTTTGCGTTTTTTTTTTTTTCGTTGTTCATTTTGCGGTCGTCGCTCCCGGACGAATACCGATATGAAAACATAATAATAATAATAATAATAATAATAATTTTTACCTGTGCTGGAGAAGAGTGAAAAAGATTCGATGTTGAGAAAATTTACAAATACGGGCGCTAGTAAATGAAATGATTTTGAGAAAAAAAAAAGTGATTTCTTTTTACTGCTGTAGATAATAAAAGGTTACTGGAAAAGGTTTAAAAAAAAAAAAAAAACATTGATTTGGCGGGAATTTTAAATGATTCGTTTTCTATATAAAAAAAAAAAAAATTTACGAATTCGTTCGTTTTTTTTTTCTTTCAATTTAAGGTAAAAAAGTAATCGTGGAAAAAAAAAGAAACCCCCCTCTCTCTCTTTTTTTTCTCTCACTCTCTCTCTTTCTCTCCCCCCCTTCCACTTTTCTTCTCTTTCTCCTGCCCACACTCCCCGTTTTCCCGTCCAAACGCGATTTAAATCCGTCGTCTCAGGTGACGGATTTTTTTAACTCGCAAAAATCTTTCCACTTCCCCACCTTCCGCATATGCGTATGTGCGTGTGTGCGTGTGCGTGTGCGTGTATGCGAAAACGCAATTCGAAAATATATATATATATATATTTTTTTTATGACTTTATACTCTCTTGGATTTTACCTCGGTTTTCCCTCAAAAAAAAAACATTTTAACGACCTTTTTTTCATTTTCTAAAGTTATTGCTCAACCCTTTCGCTCTCCTCCGCTCCGCTTTACCCCCTTCCCTTCTCCTCCCTTTCCTCCTCACTACTATCACCACTACCATCATCCCCCCTCTTTTTTTTTTATTACGAAGGTTTTAGTTTTTCCCCTACGAGTCATTATCCAAAACTAAAAAAGAAAAATTTGTATTGAATTTAATAAAAAAAAAAAACTACCGCGTGAGATAAATCATGAAAAAAAGAAAAAAATTTTTTTTTAAACCGGAAATAAAAATTTTGTTTCGTTTTATTTTATTTTTTTTTGAAATTTTATTTCAATTTTCCATAATTGGAATTCATTTTTCGTTTTTGATTATATATATATATATATATATTTTCTTTAAAATTTTATAACCACAAATACAGAAGAGAGTTTCTATGATAAGCTTCTAAAACTTTTCAACTCTTTCTCTCTCTTACTCTCTCTATCTTTTTCTCTTTCTCTTTCTCTTCATCTTTATTATAAGAACCACTCTACAGATAAATTTTTTATTTATTAACTTTATTTTAAAAGAATATATATATATACTAAAAATGAAAAGTTTTAAATAAATCCGTTTCGTATAAGTTATATTTTATTTCCGCTTTTCCTGAATAATAATAATAATAATGATAATAAGTGGAAATAATTGTTGTCAAATCTTTTTGTTAATTTTTGTTCGCGAAGTAATTAATTAATATATATATATATATATTTTTTATTGTTGTTGTTGTTGTTTTTGATTTTATTATTATTATTATTATTATTATTAATATTATTATTAACGCTTACGTAATTAATTAATTTAAAAATATAAAATTAGGCATTTTTAAATTTTTTTGTACAGATTCACCAAGCTCCCCATCCCCATTTCCGCCCCTCCCCCTCTCCCTCAAAAAAAAAACTGTCGATTGAAGTTTCCGAAAGCTAAACATTACGTTTTAAAATTTTAACGGTTTCGATTGATAAAAACTTTATCAGTAAACAAACACGTGGGGTTTAATTTCTTATACGTACGTATATCATCCCAAAATGACGGCATTAAACAAATTAATAATAATAATAATAATAATAATAATAATTCGATGGAACGAATACGAAACATTAGGCTCGCATTGATTTTTATTAAAAATAATAATAATATTGATGATAATAATAATAGTAATAATAATAATAATAATAATAATAATAATAATAATAATAATAATAATAAAATCGTTTAAGATTTTAAAAAAAAAATTATTAAATAAAATTTCTGTACGAAAAAAACGAACGAACGATGGGGAAATCTTTAATTTAATAATAATGATAATAATAATAATGATAATAATGATAATAATAATAATAATAATAATAATAATAATAATACAGAAGAATAGGTAATACTTTAATACGAATTTATAATATAATATAATTTTTTTTTTCCGTGTATAAATCGAATGGCAGGAGCATATCGATAATATTATTAACTTATGGAATTTTTTTTTTCCGAATAAAAATTTATTAAAATAACAATAATAATAATATCGAAAGGGGTCGGGGTGGGGCGAGGAGGAGGAGTAAAGGAAATAAAATATGATAGGAGGAACGAGATCGAATCGTAGCGTGAATTTCGCGCGTAATTTAAAAAAAAAAAATATGCGACTTCCTGTGAAAACCTGAGTTAAAAATTATTTTATTAAATCCTTTCAGCTTTTTTTTTCTTTTTTCTTTTTTTTTAATCTGGCGTAATTAAATTTTACGGACTCAAATGGGAAAAAAAATTTTTTTTTTTTTTTGTTTCTTTATTTCATTTATAAAATCCAGATTATTATTATTATTATTATTTTTATGTAACAAC
>NW_002987445.1:526199-528651 GCF_000006295.1 Pediculus humanus corporis
CTCTCTTCTCTAAAAATTATTATTATTATGTTCTCATTTTGTTTTTTTTTGATGTTTATTGAACACGACATGAAATAAACATTTGATGCGGTTTAATAATGTTTTCCACCAAAAAATTATTCCTTTTTTCCTGTCGTGGTCGTTATTGTTTTAAATTTCAATATTCTTAACCACGTGACAATATCAAATCTCATATACATAACATACTTATTACCAAAAAATAAATTAAAACGTCCCCCCTGCTTTCCCCCCCAGAAAAAAAAAAAAAATCTTTTCCTTGTTTAAACAAATTGTTTACCGGTTTTAACTAGCTAAATAGGATTAACTCAAGCTAAAAGAAGAAGAACACTTATTATAACTTTTTCAGTATAAAAAAAAATAAAAATTTATTTTTAAAAAGCTTTAAAACTTTATTCGCGGACGACGCCATTTTTTTTTTTTTTTAAACTAATTAAAACGTTATACACTAACGTTTCGACAAAGTCGCTAAGGCTCCCGCTCCCGCCGCCATTTTTCAAACCGGGAATTTTTTTTTTATGTTTCGCAAATCTAAACCTTTTTTTTTTTTCTTTTTTTTCCTTCTTATTTTATTTTATAAATTTTTCGTGCCATTGCTTTATAAAATCATCCTCTTTTACCGCCGCACACACTCTCCAAACTTTTTTTTACGGTTGACCTCTTTTTTTCAAAAGATACTACTCCTCCATTTCTCAAAATGCCATATGGATTTTTTTTTCATTTATTTTCTCTGTGTGTGTGTGTGTGTGTGTGATGGAAAATATAAAAATTTTTTTTTTTTTTCATCAAAAGCAAAAAAGAAAATTTAATTGAAAATGAAATTAAGGACTCCGGAAAACCTTTACGTTTTAAACATTAATAATATTACGAAATCGATCACGTGATGATAACTTTATTAAAATTAAAAGAAAAATTTAATAATATAAAAATAAATGAATTTTTTTTTTTTTAATACATCCCCTCTTCTCTTGATAAAGAAAAATTTTTTTTATGACGTCATTTAATAAAATTAGGTAGAGGAAATTGTAATAATGCAGATGTTTAAAAAACCGCCAAAAAAGAAAAAAGGGAAAAGGAAATAAAAAGTATTTATACTTATTACCACCGCGTTAAAAATTACTTGTTAAAATTTATTCACGTTAATTACCAAAGTAGTAGTAGTAATAATAATAATAATAATAAACAAAAAGCAAAATTGAAACGGATTTTTAAAAACTTTTTTTTTTACAAGCATTTATATCAATTAAAAAATTATTTTCTCGCACACACCACAAGAACACCTTTTTAATATATAAAGAATTTTCGTATTCGCCATTTTTAAAAATGGTGAACTCACTCGGTGAATGTGAAACGCCTAAATAAATAAAAAAAAAAAAAGTTTTACAATTTAATTTTTTTAATAAGTTTTTTCCTACCTTGATCTCCCCACTCCCCGACCCCCACCCCAACCCCCCATCACTCTTCGAATTCCCGCTTTCGCTTTTCCAAAGTTTTTAGTAGAGTTAATTACGTTATTCTTTTTACCGCGGGCGGAAGTTAAATTTCTTCAGACGAAACAAAAAAAAAATCAATTAAAAATTCTATCAGGAAAAAAAAATGAATGAAAAAATTCTAGATTTTTTTTTTTTTTTAATTCAAAAATTCCAGAATCATTCTAGATTTTCTTTTTTTTTTTTATTAATAATTATTATTACCCGATTTGATTAGCATATTTAACGATATTAAAAGAAAAAAAAATTAAGTTTTTCAAATCGCTTCCGGTTATCAAACGGTGATTTTTCTACTTCCGTATCATCCCAAACGATTTCCTTTTAAATAATAATAATAATGATGATAATGATGATGATAATAATAAGAAAAAAAATGTATATTACAAAGAACCAAAAGTTAAAATTTAATTTTTTTTTTTTTTATAAATGAAAAGTTTTTATTCATTCATTCATTCATTCATTGTAAAATATAAGAGAGAGAGATAAAAGATAAGAAGATAAGAGAGATAGAGAGAGAGAGAGAAATGATAGTTCAAACAAGACATGAAAAAAAAAAGAAACCTTTTCATTTTAATGTTTAAATTAAAATTTTTTTTTTTTTATTTAAACCGGAAACATAAACGTAATAAATTTTAAAAAAGTATTGCAAAAAAAAAATTATCATTATTATTATTATCATCATCATCATTATCATTATTATTATTATTATTATTAATTTTCTAAAATCTTTGTAAAGTTTTTTCCCGTGTAAATTTTCCAAAAAAAAAAAATTTATATATTTTTTTAAGATTTGTTTTTGTTTGTTTGTTTGTTTGTTTGCGTTTCCGTTTGTTTTGTGACTTATGTACGCGTTAAATTTCTTTTCTCTCGTATTTTTTTTAATTAAATTACTTTTAGTTATTTTTTTTTTTAAAAAGTTTCCTTCCGTAGTAAAATAAGAGAAG
>NW_002987445.1:529276-533876 GCF_000006295.1 Pediculus humanus corporis
CTTTCTTCCTTTTTTCCTTTTTTTTCCTTTCTTCCTTTTTTCCTTTTTTTCCTTCCTTTTTTTTAATTATTTACACATATTTTAAATAATTTATCGTCCGTTAATTTAAAAAGAAAAAAAAACCCTACTCGTCGTCAGTCCTACTCGTCGTCAGTCTTATACTCTTTTTAAATTATTATTATTATTATTACGAAGAAAAAAAAAAAATTTTTCCCTAAAGTTTTCTTTACGTGTCTCAGGTGCGTGTAAAGAATTGTAATGAAAATAGCAATACGTCATAATAATAATAATAATAAAGATTTTTTTTTTAATTTACGAAAAAAAAAAATGAAAAGTTGTTGTCGTCGTCGTCGTCGTTGTTGTTTAGTTGATGTGAAACGTAAAAAAAAACCGTTAAAAATTTTTTAAAATTCTATTTCTCTCTTTCTCTCTCTTTAAATTTTCCTTCTTTTTTTTTATATATTAAATACGCACCTGACAAAAAAAAGATAACTTTTACGTCACCTTCCAATTTCCCCTTGGAAGTAAAGAAAAAAAATAAAAAATAAAAAATTTTCTTTTGAATTGTATTTCGACTTACTCCACTACAACCAGATAAGACTATATATATATATACATAAATTCGAAAAGAAATAATAATAATAATAATAATAATATAAAAGTATTGTTATATTTGTCGGATATAACTTTTTCCCTATATTATCGATCGATATACCGATCGATCGATCGATCGATCACGTTTTCAATGAATGTGTCAAACACGAACACTTAATTCAAAATAATAATAATAATAATAATAAAATTAAAACGGTTTTTCTTTTTTTTTTCTCTGCTTTAAATTTACCCATTAGCATATTTTACCTGATTTTATCATCATCGTCGGATAGAAAAACATGGCGTCGTACTTATTATTATTATTATTTTCTTTATTCACTCGATTTCATTTTCGAATAAACTTTTATTATTATTATTATTATTTACATTATATAAAAATAAAACTATTACTTACAAGTAAAACGAATGTTTTTTAATTTTCATTATTATTATTATTATCAAGTAATTCTTTGGGGAGATGAGATCTTAGGTCAAAGGTTAAAAAACTTTTCTTTTTTTTTTTTTTAATAGTAAATTATATCTTTTGCCACGTTTCCAAAAAAAGTGGGCGTGAATGGGCGTGTGATAAAAAAAAAGGAATCGAATTCAAAGGAAATTATTATTATTATTATTATTAAAAAAGGAATTAAGAGGTTGATAAAGAAAAAAAAGGAAAATTTTAAGTTTAAATTTTTTTTTTTTTTGTTAAAAAAGAAACGAAAAAAAAAAACAAATTTATTTATTCCAGAATTACTGGAGAAAAAATTTTCCGATTCCTTTTTTTTTTTTTCCTTTTCCAAATTCCTCTTCCCTTTTTTATCAAACCTTTTTATAAAAGCCATTTTTTTTTTTTTTTTACTTCATTCAAAGCTTTTTCAATCAATGGTTTTTTTTTTTTTTTGGAAAAATAAATAAATGGTTTTTTTCTCTCTCTATGTTAATTCAAGACAATCCCTTTTGTTGTTGTTTTTTTTTTTTTTTTTAAATTCGAAATGAATTTTTTATGTTTTTTATTTTAATTTGATTAAAAAAAAAAAAGTATAAAATTTATTATTATTATTATTATTGTTGTTGTTTGGAACGAATCGAATGCGAAATTAAAAATATCCGTAAATTAACCGCCGTCGCCACCGCCACGCACTCACGCACTCACGCACACACGCACACGAAAACACTATAAGCCGGAGGGTAATTTATTACGGGTTTGCATTTGCATCATCAATTTCCGGTTCACTGAACTAGCAACATTTAAATGTTGAGATTTAAAAATCTTTTAAAGTTACTACAAAAACCGATTTATTTATTCTAAGGCAAAATTTACAAATAAATTAAGCTCCTTTGATTAAGTAACTAAAACCATCCACTCGCACGCACGCACGCACCTCCTCCCCCTCCCCCTCACCCCTCTTTCAGGTCCCCCCTTTTTTGATATTTTATCAAATTAACTTAAAAAAATTTTCTTTTTTTTTTTTTAACTTTTTTATTAAGAGGTAAAACCGTAAAATTGGTAAAATTTATTATTTAAAAAAAAAGACTTAATAACATCGTTAACGTTCCTGTTGTTGTTGTTTTTCCTCCTCCTCCTCCTTCTTCCCTCCTCCTCTTTCTCTTCCCCCCTCTTCCTGATTTGTTTTCCTATTAATAAATAATATTTCAATATTTTTTCCCTTTTTTTTTCTTTTTGTGAAATTTTAATCAGAAAAAAAAAAATTTAACGGTCGTTCTGGAAAAAATATTTACAAAATGTTTGGATATATTAATAATAATAATAATAATAATTTTCAATTAATATATATGTGAGTACGAAAAGGTTTTTTTAATTACGCTAATGCATCGAACAACAAACGGATATTTTTTGTAAATTTTATACCAATTATTCCTATAGGAAAAAAATTTTTTTTCCCGTGTTAGTATTATTACGAAATTAAATCTCGTACCTACTAGTAGAAGAAAAAAATTTAAAAAAAAAAAAACGCGCGCGTACGTGACGTCAAAAGTTTTTAAAATCTTTTAGTTTTTTCAATTCGCTATAAATTTTTAAAGTTATTTAATTATTAATTATTTGAAAAATTCGCGGTTATACAACAAAAAAAACTTTTTCAGTTAGTTTAATAAACATAAATTATGCAAAAAAAAAACAAAATTATTAATAATGATAATGATAATGATAATAAGAAAACATTTTTTTTTTTAAATTAAAATAAATTCTTTGGCGTATCTCTGATAACGAATCCGTAATACCGGTCGGCTAACAATGTTTGAACAATTTCGAAAAAAAACCTCATTTGTTATACTGATAATAATAATAATAATAACATTTGAAATTTATGTTAAACAAACATTACACGAGACGTTTACTTATATAAAAAAAAAAAACATAAAACACGACAACAATGTTTTTTTTTTTTATGTTTTTTCGATGGTTTTGATATTAAAAAAAAAAATCTAAGATTGATCTTTATGACACCGATTTGACTACTTTCACACAACGTGATAAAACCTTTTATTATCATTATCATTATTATTATTATTACATAAATTATTTACATTATTTATTTTTCATTTTTAATTAATTACATTTTTTTTAAATAAAATTTTCTTTTCTTTTTTTTTTAATTAATTTTAATTCCGAAAAAAAAAGAAAAAAAAAATTAGTTTCTAACCTTTTCCTCCAACCTTTTCTTCCTTTTTTTCCTTTTTTTAATAACCTCCGTGTATTTATTTTTTGATTAGTTTTATTAAAATTTAAATAAATAAAAAGAAAAAAAAGTCATTATTATTATTATTATTTTTTTTTTTTTCGAGTCGTTAATAATAATAAGTTTTAACAGAGAGAAAAAAAAAAGCGGATCGTATTATTATTATTATCGTCATCTTATCTCGTAAAATTTAAAATTTATTTTCGAGTTAACCTTTTCGAACTTATTCGTGATCCTTTTCAATCATTCATTCATTCATTCATTCCATTCTTTCGCGATTATTCATTCATGAATTAATTTTAAAAATTTATCGACGTAAAAAAAAAAAACGTATATGTCAAAGACAATTTCGTTTAACTTCTTAACGTCATACTCCTACGTCATAGTAAATTTATTATTATTATTATTTAAAGTGTCGGTCGTATGTTTTTTTATTGACTCTTGTATAGGTAATGTTTACAATTTAAAATCATTATTTTTATTATTAACATCACCATCTTGAAAAAAAAATCTACGTAATTTGATATGAAAAACGGTAGAAAACTCTAGAAAACGCTTTACAACGCGCGCGTACAACTAAAATTTTTATACTTTTTCATAACTTAATTTTGTTATGAATGAATAAGGTTCGCAATGTTCACAATTCGTTTATAAAATTTTTTAAAAGTTAATAATTATTAATGTTTATATCTTTAAGTGTCCATTATTTGGTTTTTTCTCACGTTTAATTCCTTATCATAACTATTCGAAACTTTATCAAATAGTTATCATAAATCCCAGCCCTTATTTCATAACAAAGGGACGTGACGGTAAATTATGATTACTGATAACATTGATTTTTTAAAGTTTCTTAAACCGTAGCCGTAGAAGACTCAGAGTAGGTAGTTACGATCATAACAAAATTTATTAGGGTTTAATTTATGTTATCACTTATCAAAAAATGTTATCACAATCATTCATTTCCAGTTATTTTCATTTGTATTCTTTCAATATTTAAGCTGATATATGAATTATATCAAAACATATTTTATTCAAAACAACCAATCTCAAGAGATCATAACTTTAAGGATCCGAATCATAACAATATTTAATCGGTTAAAAATTGGAATTACAACGATGTATATAACTCGATGTATAGGAACTCGAAAAAGTTTTGTTTATTATTATTATTTAATAAAAGGTTTTTTTTTTTTTTAAAGTGGGTATTTCAAAAAATAAAGAATTAAATTTTTTATTTTATTTTAAATTGAAAAAAAAAAAACAATAGAAATTTCTACAAGTTTCGATCGAGAAGAAGGAAAAAGGCA
>NW_002987445.1:533896-559536 GCF_000006295.1 Pediculus humanus corporis
TGAACGTCTCAGCCATCGGTTCTTGTTTCTCAGGACTTCGTTCTTGTTTCTTTAGACTTCGTTCTTAGGTGTTCGACTCTTAGTTCATCGGTTTCTCCTGATATCTTAGAGTTCAACGTGTGTCTAGGTCTAGTTTTGTGATTGTGTTTACAACTAGTAGTGTTCATAACATTATTTTAGTGACTAATTTGTTCTGTACGTGTAACATGTTGTAAAATGTTCTTATGTTGCTTACAATCAATATAATTCTTCTTTCGTTAAAAGTGTGTTCGATTTCAATCTTGAATAATACCACGAACGCGGAGGAAGATCAACGTTGTGAATCGATAATCGAATCGGGCCACGACAATATATATAAATATATATATATAAAATGTGTCTGTGGCATTTTATGACCGTTCTTTGTCATCGTTAACATCTCGACTCGTGGTTGGGGTCTTTAAAACCAATAAAACTACGAGTGTACTTTGCAATTATTGCCCATTATTACTGTTCTGCGTGTGTGTGTGTGTGTGTTCAATATTTTATGAAAAAACGACAACAACCAACAACAACAACAAGGACAACAACGCACAAGCCAAAAAAACGTTTCGTTTCGTTTCGTTTTGTAAATTTAAATTTTTTTTTTTCCTTTTTGTTTCCGGTTAAAATTTTTTTATATATAAACAAAAAAAATTTAAATTTTTTTTTTGCCTGTTTTGTTTGTTTTTCAAAATGGCCACCGATGAATAAATAAAATTTAAAATATTTACAAACGATGTATATAAAAATAATATAATAATGATAATAAATAAATTTTTTTCTTCCTCCCTTCTTTCCTCCCTCTTTCTCTCCTCGCGTTTTGAAAAATATAAATATTTTTTTTCTCCAGCATATTTCAGTTTGGAAAAAAAAAAAAACTGGAAAAAAAATTTATAGACCTTTTTTAAAGATTAAAAGTTTAAATTCATGGAGGATTTTGTTTATATATATATATATATATATATATATATATATATATATACCGCGGAATTTATACGGTTTTAATAAAAATCCCGCCCTACCACTCCCCCAAAAAAAAACATATTCTTCTTTTTTCTTCTTTCTCCCCTTTCCATCTCTCTCTCTCTCTCTTCGTAATAATCATAATAATGATATTTATAAAATGTTTTTAACATTTATTAAAGTTGAAAATAATGAATAACGACATTTAAAAATAAATTTACCGTCGAACGATGCTGTTGTAGTTGTTGTCGTTTGTTGTTTGTTGTTGTTCTTATTCATTTTCGAATTTAAATACATGTGTGTGAGTGTGTGTGCATAAATGTTTTTTATACGATTTCAAAAATGTTTAAGTGATATACAACAACGTTTTATTTATAAGTTGTTATAAAACAAACGGAAAACAAAAAAAGAAACAAACAAACAACCGAAACTTTTCCCGACGCTACTTTTCTTTCTTCATTTTCGTAATATCAATTTCCTTTTTATGTAAAAACAAACGAACGATGTGACATGAGATGAGATGGCTGACGGCAAAATCACAATTTTCTATTTGTTTATTATTATTTTTTATATTTTTTGTTATTATTATCAAACGTGAAATTATTATTCACATCATGTGAATAATACGGTTGCCGATTGTTTGTTTGTTTGTTTGTCTTTTTCACCGAAATGAAATAAACAAATAATAAATAAATAATTTTTTTTTTTTTTTTTAAAAACTTTTTGACCGATTGTTTTTTTTCTCTCTTTCTCCCTCACCACCAAACAACAACAAACAACAACAACAACACAAAAACACAAAAAAAAAAAAACAAAAAAGGCAGCAGAGCGGTTTAACTTATAATTAAATAAATGTAACGACAACAATTGAATTAATACGCAAACACGTATATTATTATTATTATTATTATTATTTTGAACGAAAAGTGATAATTAATAATGATAATAATGATAATAATAATAAATAAAATATTAACTTATTGATTTTAAATTCACTTTAATAATTAATCAATTGGTCGAGATTATTATTAAAATATCAATTTCATAATATTTCCTATTATTTCCATTAAAATAATAATAATAATAACATTCGATTTCGTTATTGAATTTGTTGCCGGAGGAAAGGGGCAGAGCGGGAGCGGGAATAAGGGAGGAGAGGGGAGGGGAAAACAATGAAAGGCTACGGTAAGGCTTGTGAAAAAGATAAAAACAAAAGGAATTTAAATAATGGATACGCGTATTTTAAAATGGCGCGGATTCGATGGGGAAAATTTACCAAATATGAATAAAACGATGATGATGATGATGATGATAATGATGACGTTTTAAATGAAATTAAAAAAAGGTAAATTTTAAAAAGGGGGTAGATGAGGGAGAGGGGGGAAAGGAGAGGGAAAAAAGTAAAAAAGTAAAACAAACGAGAAAATTTAAGGTTTTAATGTCTTAATCGAGATTACAACGTGCGGAGAATTTAAAAAAAAAAACTTTCTTGCAACAACAGATTAACGACTTCTTTTTCCTAAAGTTTTTTTTTTTTTTACGAATGAAACATTTCAATTGAAATATAATTAATTAATTATTATTGGCAATTAAATTTTAATTTTTTTTTGTTGTCTAAAATATAATAATATTAAAAATAATTGTTACTAACAAACGAGGAGTTGGAAAAACCTTTTTTTTTACTTTTTTTTTCCTATTACTCTCCACGGTTTAAGACCTTTCGAATTGTTTGTTCGTTTGTTTGTTTCGATTACTTATAAACAATTGAATAAGACAGAAAATCGAAATCGACTCAAATCCATGTAAAAAAAAAAACCCAACCCTCGTGTTCATCCTCCCCCCCGTTCGGTGTTTCCAATTCAATTTTTTTTTTATTATTTTTTCCATTTGCTTACTAATAATAATAATAATAATGATAATAACACGTACGTAAATTTATTAATAATATTGATAATAATTATAGAATTTAATTTCCGTAGAAATTTAAAAAAAAAATAAATAAATGTAAATCGAAATAATACAAAAAATCGATTTGCAAATTTTCTAGAATTTTTTTTTTTTTTGTATAACGAGATTTCGTGAGGGTGTGCAAGTGCGTGAGGGGTTGTGCGTGTGCGTGAAAACCCATAAAATAAAATCAATAAGCGAAATTGTAATAAATCAATGCGTAAGCGTTTGAAAAAAAATTAAATAATAATAATTAATACGAATTTGCATAATTTTTTTTAAAAATAATTTTATTCTTAAATTTTATGACCCTTGGCAACTGTTTAATATTTTCACCATCACCGCCGCCACCATCACCACCACCACCACCCCCATCATCACCATCATCATCGTGATTTGGATAAACTGATTGGTTTCGTTCTGAAAACTCAAAGCAATTAAAAAAAAAAAAATTTTTTTCTTCCAATTTTTTATTTTTATTGTTTTCCTTTTTTTTTAAAGTTGAATGTTTAAACGCACCACCCTCACCACCACCGCCGCCACCATCTTCCCCTCACATATTCCACGTAAAAAAACGAATAATTTTCTAATAAACCGAAATCTCTGGAGAAAAATATGTATATATTTAATGATGATAAGAAATAAATAAATAAAAATAACAAAAATCAGGGTAAACTTACCGAAAAATATTATTCCCCCAACACCACCACCACCCCTTTTCCTTCCTTTTCTTCCCCCTCCTACCCTTCTCTTCTCTACCATTCTCCCCTTTTTTTAGTTACACTTTTGACATGAGGTTATATATATATATAGTTTACATCCTTTTTTTTTTATTTTATCTAAAATCTATTGCTTTAAAAATTTAAAAAGTGAAAATATTAAAGGTTTACCACCGCTTTTGAAAAGTAATAAAAAATTTTTTTATAAGAGGTTCTTGACATCGAAACTGGAGAAAAAAAAATTCTACTATACCTTTTTTTTTTTTAGGTTGAGCCGTTAAAAAAAATAAAAATGAAACCAAGGGAAGAAGGGAGGGGATAGTTTAAAGGGGAAAAATTTAAAGTCGAAAATCAAACGTTTTGTGTTATCGCGATATAAAAATTCCAGAATTTTTAAATTCTAGAATTTCGTTTAAAAATATAATTAATAATTGCGTTGAAAAAAAAAAAAAAACGTTAACTGGAATTAAATGTTACGTACGTGATTCCAGTTTATACTAATTATCGTTTCCCTTTTCCCCCCCTCTCCATCGCCGCCTCCGATCAGTTTTATTTTTTTAAATTTAAATTTACGTCGTTGTTTCAACGTGAATCATTATTTAAAAGAAAAAAAAAAGGGGGATGGGAATGACGGGCAGGCAACTGCTGGGGGGTTAAATTTGAATTTAATAAATAATTAAATGGGGAGCAAGGGGAGAGAGAGAGGGGGGAGAGAGAAAGAGAGAGAGAAAATTTTTAAATTTAATTTAAAAACGTGTCCGGCATCAGATTTTTTATTTTTTTTATTTTTTATTTTGGCGTAAGTTTTTTTAACCGTTTAAAAAAAAAAAAAATTAAATGGGGGAGAAGCGGGGGGAGGGAGGAGGGGAAAATAGCTTTAGAGAAAAATTATATAAAAAAATCGATTTTTTCAAACAGAAAAAATAAAAAATTCCTGCTGTTTTTTCAATTAGAATTGATGACTTTTATTTATTTTTTTAAGTTTTTTTTTTTTTTCCTTTTGAAAATTTCCGTTTTGGAAAATTTTTTTTTCTTCTTTTATTTGTCGCTAAGCCTCCCCGTCTCCTCGTCCTTTGTCCCCTCGCTCCCCGTCGTTTCTTCTCACGTGGATTCTTAAAATCAAAATTTAATTTAAATTTTAAAATCGACTAAAAAAACTTTTCCTGTGTGACAATTTATTTTTCCAATAAAAAAAAATTATTATTATTATTATTATTATTATTATTATTATTAATATATCCAAACATTTTGGAGCGTAAATTCTATTAAGTGAATTTTTTTTTTTGACTTTTTTAATTACAAAAAAATTAATTAATTAATTAAAAAAAAAATTTGTCGTCTTTTTGAGTTTCAATTTGCCTTTTTTTTTTTTTCTTTTTCTTCTTTTACATTTCTTTCCTTCCTTCCTTACATTTCATTATGGTTTCATTTTAATAATTTCCGCATCTAAAAATAATTTTTTATACATAAAAAAAAAAGGAGAAAGAGTCTTTATAGAAGTTTTTTGTTTATTAAAAAAAAAAAAAAATCAAATGAAAAGATCCTTTTAAATTATTTACATGTATATATTTCAAACAAAAATATTCAAAAAAAAATGGATAAAATACTTTTACCGTTTTCTTTTTTTTTTTTTCATTTTTACGTAAACTTTCAACGCTAATAATATTTATTTACTTTTTTTTAAAAATGGTTAAGGGTGGTGGTGAGGGTGGTATAGCCGGAAATGGTGGTGTACTCTTGTAATTTAACTACTCGGAGGTGTAGAGAATGTTTTGAGGCTGGAAGTTGGTTGGGATTGAATTTCTCACGATGAACAGCCGTCCGCTAGGGGTTACCTTTTTAAATGAATGCCTCTGGGTCTCCCAAAGACTCCAGGTTGACTGGGGAGGTCGCTGATTTAAATCCTGAAAGTGAGAGTCTAGTTTTGGCCCCGTGCAACAAATACAAATTTTTAAATTCATAAGGAAAATGAGAATCCGGTACCCTTACGAAGCATTATAAGGCCGTGGCACTAGAAGGGGTTGAAGCTGAAGGGGGAAAGCGCCCTTCCTCCAAAAGTACACGGTGTTGGACGAAAAAATTTTTTTTTTTGGTGTTGCTCCCATGTTTTGTTCGAGAATAAAAATGGATGGTACATGGAAAATTTTTAAATTTTTCCAAACGCAACAGGGAAGAAGACGTTGATGACGTGTCCAGTAAATGTCAACATTTTTTGTAAACCGTTACTAATTCGTGAGAGACTGAAAATTCATAGAATAAAAAGAATACGCGGCATTTAGGTTAATAAGACAAAACCTTAAAAGAGGATCCCGTGGAAAGGTTTTTGGGTATGCAATTGCATAACGGATAAAATGAAATTATAAAACGGATAATATCATCAATTTTGATAGATAAACAAATGAAAAAAAAATAATAATAATAAATGTAATATTTTGTCTGACTTTGAAGAAAAAAAAAAATTTTATACCTGAAACAATTCGTCAGGGAGCAACATCCGGAAAGAAAATTATTTTTAATTAAGATTTTTAGATTTCCCGACAAAGACGACGACGACGATGACGACGACGATGACGACGACGGATTTAATTTACGAATCACGGTCAGCCATCAATTTAATTTTTCTTTTTTTTTTTTTTTTACCTTTAGAGAAACGAGAGAAGCTTTTATGAAAACCGTGACCTATTGATCGCGAACAAAACGTCTGATAACAGAGATTTCAGGGCGTCGACCTAAAAATCTCTCAAACCGTAATAAATCCGGGAAAAAATCTAAAAAAAAAAAAAATTATTTTGAATTTATTTACTTAATAAGTTTACCCGTAAAATAATAATAATGATGATGATGATAATTAAAACAACAAACGAATTGTTTAAAAAGTATAAAAACCAGAAGGATTTTTTTTGGGGGGTCAATGAACAAAAAAAAAAATTTTTAAAACAATAAAAACTTTTGTAATTCGTGACCGTAGAGAGAGAGAGAGAGAAAGAGAAAACGTTTAAAAACAACAAACAACAATCGAATTGAAATTTTAAAATTATAAAATCTGATTCGTCGGGTAAAAATATTCTAGAATGTTCTAACAAACGATTTGAGAATTTTTAATTTGTCAAATTTTTATTAAAACTTGAGTTTTTATTTAATCAAATTGTTTTAACGTAAAACGTATAAATTTTACGTATACACGCGTATTTCTCACGCACGCACGCACTCACGCACGCTCAAAAAAAATTTTAATATTTTAAATTAGGAAAAATGTTTTTGTTTGTTTGTTTCCTTGTTTGTTTTCCTCCGTTAAAATATAATATGTTTAAATCATTTGTATGAAATTTTAAAAGGACGAATTTTATTTTATCTTTTATCATTTGCAAGGTAAAGAAAATAATTAAATAAATTTTTAGAATTGAAAAAAAAAAAAAAAACAAAATGGAGAACGACTACGTTTTATTTTAACGTTTTTTTTTTAAATTTGAATTATGTTGCACGAAATTGAAAAACGTCGACGAATGCATCAAATTCAAAATGATTTAATTATTATTATTATTACTATTATTATTATTACTGTCGTGAAAAGGAAAATGGTTTACTTTTCTTTTTTAAATCTTAAAAAGTAAATAAAAACCAAAAGAAATAAAAATTTAATTTGATAAGAGATTGTCAGTCGCTCGTGATAATAAATAAATTTAACGGTGACCTTTTCTCTCTCTCTCTCTCTCCCCCTCTTTCTTTGACTTTGCAGTCTCTCTTTTTCTGTTTGTCTTACTTTGTGCACCTTCTCTCTTTTTCTGTCTTTCTCTGTATATTTTCTCTTTCTCTTCCTCTGTCTTATTCTATGTACTATCTCTCTCTCTGTCCGTCTTACTGTATGTACTCTCTCTCCATCTCTCTCCCTCTCTCCCTTTTCTGTTTTTGTACTTTGTTGTAATTTGTGCTCTCTCTCTCACTCTTCCCATCTCAGTTTTTTACTCTTTGTATTCTCTAACTCTCTCTCTGTCTCTTTCGTTTTTGTCTTTGTACTCTTTCATTCTCTCTCTTTCTCTCTATTTAAAATCTTTTTATCTGTCTCTCTCCATCTATTTCTATTTTCACTATCTCTCTTTTTTCGTTTCCTTTACAATTTTTTATCACCTCATTTTTTTTTTTTTGTAATGTGAAAAAAAGGTAAAAATATAAATATTACGAGGAGTCCAACGCGCGTGTGGGAGGGGGGAAGGAGGAGGAGGAAGGCGACATTTTTTATGCTTCTGCTTAAAAGTTTCCGTTTTTCAAATATCTTATGCTCTCTCTCCTCCCTCCTCCACCCCTTTCCCTCTCCAATTCAATAAATAATCTCATTCGTTTTCCTTTTTTTTTTCTAATAGAATCGAAAATGTCGCGCCCACACACACACCCACACATATTTATGATTATTATTTTATTTTTTTTGTCCTTTCACTTAAGGTGAAAGTTTTTTTTTTTTTTTTTTTGAAAAAAGTCACGAATAAAAGGTTTAATTTTTACCTTTTTCTTCTTTTTCTTTCCTTTTTTTTCCTTTTTTTCTCTCTTTTTTTACCTGTTCATTTTTCCATTTTTATCTATTTGATGTTTTTAACTTTTAAATGAAAAAAAATTTTTCTCTGATTATCTTTTAACCTTTTTCTCTTCCTCTCTCCCCCCCCCTCTCTCTCTCTCACTCACTCACTCACTCTTTTTTTCTCCGAAAGCCAACTTATAATAAAAATAATTTATTTTTTATAATAGAAAAAAAAAACAAAAAACAAAATGGCCGCTTTCGATATGTTTTTTTTTTTAACGATTTTTTATTATTTATTTTGTTTTATTTTTTTTTTAAAGAAATTTAAAAAGTTAATTCGCCATAAGAAAAACATATAATTGGGGAAAGGGGGAAAGAAAAAATTTTTCTAGAATTTTCTACAAGTTTTATTTGGCTCCTTGTTAATTGTCGTCTTGTTTTTGTTTCTCATAAAATTTTTCACATAAATTATTATATTTGTATTAATGGAGCGTGTGAATGTGCGTGTGCGAACCCTTTGAATTCTCTAAACGGTAAAATTATTATTTTTCCAAATGACGTCATCGATTCACAAAAATATTATTAATAAATCTTTCAAATCAATATTTACATTCGAAAGCCTTCTGCTACAAATTTTTATTGAGATTTAATAGTTTATAAAAAAAAAAAAAAAATTGTTCGTGACGTTACGTAATAAATAATAATAATAATAATAAAAGTTTTTGATTTTTTTAGCAAAGAGTTATAAAAATTTACGTCAGGAGCCGCAAAGTAATTGCTGTAGGAAAGGAAAAAAAAAAGTCATATTAAAACTAAAATAAAAAAAAGATTTTTATTAGACAAGAAACGTCAAATAAAAAAAAAGTCAATATTTAAAAAAAACAAAAAAGAAAAGAGAGAAAAAGAAGGAAAAAAAAGAAAATCGGAAATGAAAATTTTAAATTTCACGCATTTAACTTTATATAAGAAATAAAAAAAAAAAAAATTCTACGGTCTTATCATTATTATCAGTTACAATAAAAATTTAAGTTTACTTTTTTTTATCGAAGAAAATTTCTAAAAAAAGTTTCAAAACGACAAAACGTTACGAAAAAGAAATTTTTTTTTTTTTGGGGGGAAAATTAATAAAAATGGATAAAAAAATTTAACGGGAAAAGGGGTCATTTTGTGACGAGTGCGTGCGTGCGTGAGAAGAGGAGGAGAGGCTTGAAAAAAATGAGGGGGTGGGCAAAAGGAAAACGTTTCTGATTTTCGATTTTTGTTTTATTGAAAAATATTCATACAAAAACATTTATCGCAAAAAATTTTACCAACTTTTCCGAAAATAAAAAACTTTCTCAATTTTGTCAACCTTTTCCAAAATTTGAAAAGTAAAATTTGACTGGAGAAAAAAGAAAAGTAAAAAAGTTTTCTTAACTTTTATTAAAAGTAGTTTTCGAAGGGAACAAAAAAAATTCAACCAATAAAAAAGCATAAAAATTTATGAAACGAAAAAAAAAAAAAATAATGATAAGAATCAAAAATAAAAGCAGAAGACAAAAAAATATTCGTTTTTTTTTTTTTTTGAAATTTTCCGATTTTCTGGAAGAAAAAAAAATTCACGACAACCGGAAACGATTCAAATCGTCCATTTAAATTTTAATTTATTTATTATTTTACATAAGATTTAAAATCAAAATATTGTCGAATTGTTTAATAAACAACTATCCAACAAACAAACAACAACAACAACCGACAACATAAATAAAATTATTCGTGGAATAATAAATACTTATTTATTATTAATTTAAATTTAATGGAAAAGTTGAAAACGTATTTTCCAAAAAAAAAAAAAAAAAAACTCCAGGAATATTTAAAAACCTTTTTTTTTTTCTCTTTTCCAATTTTTATAATTTTTCATTTTTTTTTTTTTGTTTTTTTGGTTTTTCTTTCTTTTATTAAAATTTATTTTTTATTCTCTTTTTTTTCCCGTCCGTTTTTGAAAAATAAATAATAAAAAAACTGGAATTTTCCAAAAAGAAAAAAAAAAGGAATATTAATATTCGATTATTTTTATTTCGGAAAAAAGAAAACAAACCAAACAATTCAAATTTATTTTTTCCGATAAATTTTATTTTTTTTTTTTTTTGGAAGTCAATAACGATCGATAAACCGTAAAAATTATTTTTCGATGAAAATTTATTTTTTTTTTTTGCGCGCCATTCATAACACCTTTTTAAGAAAGGGATGAACCGGGAGAGAAGGGGGGGAAGAGAAAATCTCTCTTTTTTTCGTCGTAAAAAAAAATAAAAATGGCGATAAAGATCTTTAGAAAAAGAAAAAGAAAAAAAACGATACGACACGCGATATATTTTTACCGCCATGAAAAAAAATGTCTTTTTCTTTTTTTTTTTTTTATTTTTTTACAATTGATAACATTATTATTATTATTATGTTTACGTCAATTTCAAAATGACGACAAGTCGTGTTTCTATTTTTAAAAAAATAGATCCCGTCGATTATATTTGTATCGACGGCGACGACGATGACGGCGATTTTCGTCATCGCCATAATGAAATCAATTAATAACAGGAAAAACTGGAAAATTTTGTTTTTTTTTCTCCAAAAACATATTTGTCATTCCATAATTTCAACAAAAATAATAATAATAATAATGACAATTTTTTTTTAATATTATCCATATCCGTTATTATTATTACTATATTATGAGGGGAGGAAAAAAATTGAAAATTGAAAATTTCGATTAATCGAAAGATTAAATTATCGAATTTTATTTATCTCGGTCTCGACACTCGCATACCGCGCGGTTTTTATTTTTTAAATTTTATATAAAAGTGAAAAGAAAAAAAAAACAACAACAACAACGTGACAGGATCATTACGATCGACGAATGTGATAAAAAATAATGGAAAATATAAAACAATAATGATCATAATAATAATAATAATAATAATAATAATAATAATAATAATAATAATAATAATAATAATAATAATAATAATAATAATATTAATAATAATAATAATTTGAAAATGAAGTTATAAAAAAATTTTTTTTTTTTTGTTTTCTTCTCCAAAAAATTCAAAACTGGAATCGTTCTAATAATGATTTTTCAATTTTTACCTTTCCTACTAATAATAATAATGATGATGATGATGATGATGATAATAATAATTTTTTCATTTAATTAATTTTACATGTGAAATTTTTTGTTTTTTAATTATGTTTTTTTCACGCTTTGTAAATTTAATTGCTTGTCGTCGGGCTGCTTATCGAAAAATCGATATATCGATCGATATTTTTATTTTTAAGAAAAAGGAAAAGTGAATGCGGTAGGAACGCACGCGTACTCACGCGCACTCACGCAATCACTCACGTTATTATCACAAGGGTGTGTAAAATGTAATAAAATATTTATTGTTTATAATTACTGATTTCGGGCACTGACAATCAACAAATGTAACTTTTGTCTTATTACGAAATGTTTCAACATCGCGTTTTCTATTATTATTATTATTATTATTATTATTATTATTATTATTATTATTATTATTATTCAATTGTCACGATTTAAATTCCCTTTTTTTAAGGAAGTTATAAAAAATTGAAAGAGGTGTGGTGGACATTTTAAAAAGTATATACATTTTTTAATTTTTTCCAGTTCTGGATTTTTTTTTTTTTTTGGAAAAATAGTTTTATATAAATTATTCATGATAATACGCCATTTGAATCGTCGTAAAAAAAAAGTAAGAATAAGAAGAGAAAGAGAGAGAGAGAGAGAAACTTATGGCCAAACATATTCTTTTCAAAATTTGATTTATTTAAATTTTATTTTATGTTAGAATGGAGGGGGAGGGAAAAAAGATCTTCCTTTTAAAAAAGGAAAGGAAAGGAAAAGGAAAGAAAGGAAAAAAAGGAAAAAAAAGCTGATTTTTATATTTTATTTGTAAAAACCATTTTAACTTTAAAAAAAAAAAAAAATTTTCAAACGAATGAAAAACCGGATGCCTTATGCAGACGTTAAAAAAAAAAAAAAAAACTTAAACGTATTTTTTTTTTTTAAAACTTTTTTTTTTTTTGTAAATTAAATTTTACGGTAACCGGTTCGTTCGTTCGTTTGTTTGTTTGTTTGTTTGTTCGGTTGTTTTTTTTCCAAAACGACAAGATACAAAAATTAAAACGGTTTGTTTTTTTTTTCCTGTTGTTGTTTTTGTTACAGTTCGTTGTTTAATTAAATGACAGCAAACTATTTTTTATATTTTTCGATTAAAAAATATTTTTTATACGTTTGTCTGGCTTATGTAGTCGGTCGTGGAAATAAACAAAAAAAAAAATGTCGTGTAAATAGACGAGACGACGTATTTTAACCCTTAAAAAAAAAAAAAAAAGAAATGTTTAATTTAATATTTAAAAACCGTAAAAGAATTCTTCTTCTTTTTTCTCTTTTTCTCATTTAAATGTTTTTTTTTTATCGATCGATATTGATTTATTCTTTCGTGTAATAATAATAATAATAATAATAAAATTTTTATTTCGTCTGCTTTAAAAAAATTTTCCTTTTCCATTTTTTTTCTTATACTTATTATTAATTTTTGTAAATAAAGGAAACAAAATTCGATTTTCGACACATCGAAATAAATTTTTTTTTTAAATTTTGCAGGGGTTGAAAACGTGGGAGGGAGATAGATGGAGGGGGGAGAGGTGGAAGTGGGGAGGGATTTAAAAGGTTATAAAGGCCACGCATTGAAATTAATCAAATCCAAAAAAAAAAAATATTAATTCGCATTGAATCGTGAAATTTTATATCATAGACATCGGGACAAGGTTTTATATAGTTAAAATTTAATTACAGGTAAAAGGATTTAAGCCTTTTCCCCTCATCCTTTTCTCTTCTTCCCGCCCCCCTAAACCTTTATCCCCCCAAATAGATAATTAATATTTTCCACGGAACAAAATTATCGGAAATTAATTAAAATGAAAATTTTTGCATTGTGTGCAAAAAAAAAAAAATTTACTGCTTGGAAACTTTTTTATTTTTTTGTAAAAAACGGGGATCGACATTAAACGTTTCACTATCACTTTAAATTGGGGAGGGGGAGCGAGAAGAAAAAAAGGGAAGGGGGTGCGTGTGAATTTAACGCATAATCGATCTCCAAAACATTGAATGTGAAAGTGAGATTTCGTTTTTGAATGTGAATGTGAAAACGTTTTTGTTTTCGAATTCAAATCTTTCGCAGGAAGGGGCGGATGTAGTGAAATTTGGCAACGTTGCAATTTTTAATATATATAGATATAAAAAGTATTAAATTTCTTTTTTTTTTTGTTTTAAGTTTAAAATTTTTTTTTTTTCATTTGATGTTTTTTTTTTTTTTAACGGAAAACTTGAAAAGAGTTTTTCTTTTTTTTTTTTCTTTTTCATTTACTTAGGATGGATGATGTTAAAGATTTAGTCGAGTGTTATTCAAGTATTTTAAACACGTTTTCTTTTTTCTTTCCCGACTATTACAATTGTAGAATTTCACTTAAAAACATTTTCAATATTTTCCCATTACTAATTTACAAACGCCTAGTCGAAGAAAACAAACTTAAAAAAGAAAGAGAGAGAGAGAAAGGGAGAGTAAAAATGTGTAATAATGTAAAACATAAATGTCAAAATTTTAAAATTTCTTTAAGAAAATAAATTTTTGAAAAAATTTCTTTCTCATCAAAACATTAAAACAAATCGCATAAAAATTTTATCGTAAAAAATAATAATAATAATAATAATAGTATATACTCGTGATAACGTGATAAGAAGAAAATTTTCGTGATAAGAAAAAATTTTTTTTCTGGTTTCGATTACAATTCGACTTAAAATAATTTTTTTAATCTAAAAAATTTTTTTCTTAAAAGAGAAAAAACAAAAAATTTAAATTGAATGAATGAATTTTAGTAGTCGTGGTAGCAGAAAAGAAAAAAAGAAAAAAATTTTTTTTATTGACCTCAAGATGTGCAGTTGAAAGTTTAGATTTATGCCGTTTTCCACATTTATTCTCCCTCCTGCCCCCTCACTCTCCCATCGTTCTTTCTCCTTCCTTTTCCCTTTATTCATTCTTCCCTTTTTTCTCTCCTTTTTTTGTTCTTCTTCTACCTTTTCGCTTTTTACAAAAAAAAAAAAACTAATGGCGTAAAATAATTTTTCGAACGTTTTTTTTTTTTAACGAACTCGACCGGTGGTGCGTGATACGAATGAGCATTTTTATGATAAATTATTATTTTTTCTTTTTTTTCTACGATTTTCTATGTTTTTCAAAAAAAAAAAAAAAGTTTTGCGGTTTTTGCCGTTTTGTCTTTCCCCCTTCTCTCACTCCTCCCCCTCTCCCCTGCGAAAAAAAAAGGCGACATAAATAATAAAAATTTAAACTTTTTTTTTTTGCTGTTGTTGTTATGATTTCTGGCACTGGTTTTAAATATAAGAAAAATAAAATAAATAAATAATTGTTTTGTGTGTGTGTCCGTGCGTGTGTTGTACACGTCACGTGGTTTAATAAATTTTAATTTTTTTTTTTTGTTTTTTTTTTTTCATATAATATCATTACTCAGCAGGAATTTCGTTTTGTTTTGTTTTTTTTCTTTGAGTGAGGTCACAATAAATTTTTTAATTTAATAAAAACAAAAACGAAAAAAAACAAAAACACGATTATGATTTATTTATATATATATTATTATTATTATTATTATCATTGTTTTGTCGCAATCCCAAAAGGAAAGGGATTCAATAATTTTTCCCGTCTGGAAATAAATCTGGAGAAAAAGTGGGGAGGAGAGGGGAGGAAGGAAGGAATGTAGTTAAATAGCGTGGGTTTTTAACGCGTTTTTAATTTGTCCCCCTCAATGTCACGAATGCGGTCGTAACAAAATTGTGTCACGCGCATGCGTAATATTTCGATTCCCTCATCTCGAACTAATTAAATTTTCTCGAAAAATCGGCGAAAAAAAAATCATTTTTTTATATTTAATTTTTCATGGCGGGATGTTTATCCCCATCCCCTCTTTTCCCCTTTCTCCTCCCCCTGCTACCGCCACTCCCACTCCCCATTTATGCATTCCCGCTTTTTCTTTTTTAGCTTTTACCAGAAAATAAAATAAAATAAAAAAATTTTTTTTATTTTTTGTCACGCGAGTGTTTTGATGTTTTTCCATGCGGGTTCCCACACGTCGTCGTTAAAATATAAATCATCGATCGCTTCGCATTTTTTTAAAAAATAATAATAATAATAATAATAATAATAATAATAATAATAATAATAATAATAATGATAATATTAATAAAAAGTTTATTTAATGTTCAATAACGACGGATTTATGGTTTTTGATCAAAACAATAAAAAAAATTATTATTATTATTACGACCATTTACGTTATGCGTCTCGGCACCTTTCCCCGGTTTTTTTTTTTTGCGGGTGAGGAGGAGATGGGGGTGGAGGTAGAGATGGAGGTAAACCAAGAGAAATCCATTTACGGTTTACCAAAGAGGAAATGGAAAAAAAAAAAAACCACGCGGAAGTTTTGTCTGCATTTCGGTCCGGTTTTCTTCTTCCGTAAGACAAAACCTTTGGTAGTATAACCGCTTTTGTTTGTAACAAACAAACGCGTTTCCGCTGCCACGTCACTAACTATAAACCGTGCTGTCGTTAGTTACTATTCTATTAAAATACGGAGGAATTTAAATATTCGGACGCGTTTGTTTGACATTAATGTAACACCCGGATCCGACAACGGGAAGTACCGAAAACCTTTGATTTTATTTTGAACGAATAAATCGCAACATTTCTTCCTTTGAATTTAATTTTGTTTTTTTTTATTTTCAAAGGTTTTAAGATTTTAACCTTTTTCTTTTGAATAATTTCGGTAAATGCGATCATTCGTAATAATAATAATGATAATGATGATGATAGAAAAGGGTCACGTTTAATTTTTCACACTCTCGTTTGTTTCTTAAAATAAAATTACTATTATTATTATTATTATTAAATAATAACGAATGTTTTTTTAAACGAAATAAAAGTAAAAGATTTAAATTTTATATTTAACGTAAAAAAAAACACATTATCACCATCATTATTATTATCAAAACAAATTTTGTAAAACAAGTCAATAAATCAGAAGAAGTTTTTTTTTTTCTTTTTTTTTTTTCGTATAAATTTTTAATTCCAATACGTGTTGATAAGTATAAAAATGTGGTCTAGACGACCATTACACGATTATTCCCAAAGGAAAATTACCATTTTTTAAAGAAAAAGGAAAGCCGATTTTTTTAATTTCGTGACTCGAAAAAAAGGAAAAAGTTTTTTTTTTTTTTTAGCGTCGGTCGACAAATAACAGAAAAAAAAAAAAAGGAAAAAAAGTTTGTCGTCGAAAGGTTAAAATTGTTAAGAAAGTAAAGAAAACAAATTTAACGTTAATTAACGAAGACTCACTTCGTGTAAAAAAAAAAAAAATTTTTACCAAACTAAAATCTCATGTTTTACTTTTTAGAACTCTATTATTATTATTATCATTATTATCATTATTATTATTTTTTCCCATGGCGAAAATTTATCAGAGGATTTTATTATTGTTCATCACCGGGTTTGGTCACAAGAGAGATTATTTGCACGAAAACTCACCGGTTGACGACAGCTCTCAAGTAATATTACCCTTTTTTTTTTTTTTAAATAAAAAAAAACCTACGAAAGACGACACGAATTTTCGGTCGATAGAAAAATATCATTATCATCATCATCATCATCATTATTAATGTGAAAAACTTTATCGGGGCCGATGGAAAAAGTCAAAATTTTTCCTTTTTTTCCTTTTAAATAAATAAATTTATTAACCATGTTCGTTAAAAATTAAATCGAATTTTTTATTTTCTTTTGTTTTAAATTTTCTTTCGACAAACGGTTTGTTCTTAAACGAACAAACAAACAAACAAACAAACGAACCTTAAATAAGCTTAACGTTTTTATTATTATTATTATTTTAAATCGATATTTAAACTGATATTGAAACAATAAAATCACGTTTGGTTTTCGGTAAAATCGAAACGTACGCGGCGCGGTTGATAAAAATCGATAAATCGACTTAAATAAATAAATAAATAATTAAAATAATATTAATAAAATTTTATTAATTTATTTATGTATCTTATGTATATTTAAATATTTACAATTTTTTTTTTTTTAAACATTTAATTACGGGAAATAAAAATATTTACACGGAAAACGGTGAAGTAAATTTTTTAAATAAAAAAAAAACGAGGGGTAACAACCGACAACAACCAACAATCTACAAACAAACAAACAAAAAATTTTTTTATTAAGTAGATTTATTACTCGATACGATACAAACAAAGAAAAAAAAATTTTTTTTATCGAAACATTTTTATTTAAATAAAATAAATACAAGAAATTTTATTTAAATAATTTTATTAATGCATATTAATTTGATAACGAAATAAAGAAAGAGAGAAAAATATACAGAGAGAGGGGGGGAGAAAAAGAGAGAGAGAGAGAAAATAAAAATGTTTCGCGTAAAAAAAAATTATTTGTTTCTATTAAAATTCAACGAAGGAAAAAATTTAATTTTACTTCATTGAAAACGCATAAAAGAAGGAAAAAAAATGTACACAAAAATGTTTGCTTGAAATAATTTCAAAAAAAGAGAGAGAAAGAGAGAGAGAGAGAGTAAAGTAATCGATTTGAAGTAAAAGGAAAAAAATAAAAGGAAAAAAAATATATATATAAAAAGGTTTTTCTCTGACTTTTAAAGATTGGAGAAAAGAAAAAAAGTCAATGTAATGTGTTGCAGTAATGAGGGTAGTAGGAGTGGGAGTAGCAGTAGAAGTAGCAGTAGTAGTAGTAGTATTAGTAGTAATGAAATTCTTTAGAAATTCGGTCTTGAAAATAGAAAGAGAAACAGAGAGAGAGAAAGAAAAACAGTTCGTGCAAAGAATTTATAAAAAGTAAAAAAATTAAACTTTTTACGAAAAGGAAAAAGAGAGAGAGAGAGAGAGAGAGAGAGAGTGAGAAACAATAGAGTTAAGAAAATAAAATAAAAAAACAAAAAAGAATTTACTAGAAAATAACAAAACTTCATTTTTAGAGTACATGATTGATATGCGTTTGTTTTCACGTCGTAAATAACTCGTCGAAAAAATTAAATAAAAATAATAAAATGGAGGATGGGGGGGTGGGGCGGAGCGAGGCCGAAACGAGGAAAATTTTTTAGGGTGTTAAAAAAGCCTACCCTTCCCCCCTTCTCCCCTTCTCACAGGGGATGAGGTGGAAAATTAAAAAAAGAAAAATTCGTTTGCAATTTTTGACACGTTTTCAATGTTTTTTTCCTCCTACTTTCCTACATTTCGCTCATATTTAACATTCGGTTGTAATTATTCTTTTTATCAATTGTATTTTTAAAAAAAATGTTTTTTTCTTTTCGGGGATTTTAAAATCGCGCATGTCAAAAAAAAAAAAAAAAAAAAACAATCGTCGGGTTTTATACTTACCAAAAATTTACGGAAACCAGAGAATGGGAGGGAAGAGTGGAGGGAAGAATGGAGGAAAGGGTGGAGGGAAGGGTGGAGGAAAGGGTGGAGGGAAGGGTGGAGGAAAGGGTGGAGGGAAGGGTGGAGGAAAGGGTGGAGGGAAGGCAGAGAGAGAGAGAGGGAATGAGGAAAAAAAATTTTTTTTCCGAGAGAAAATTTATAATTTATTTCTATTGCGATTTCCTTTTGAAACAATGATCTATCCGAATTTTATTTTCCTTCCTTCCTTCCTTTCTTCCTTTTCCGAATTTACCGTTCATCATTAAACACACACACACAATCCTTTTGTTTAAAAACTAACTTTGTTTTATAACAAACTTTTTCTCCTTTTATAAAAAAAAAAAACTTTGAATCGAAATAATAATAATAATAATAATAATAATAATAATAATAATAATAATAATAATAATAAATTATTATTTTATAAGTTTTATTATTAATCTTCTTTTTCAAACCGATTAATAAATGTTTATTCATAAACGTGTGTAATTTTCATCGTCCATTTTTTTTTTTTTTTGTTTTCCTTCAGATTTTTCATTTTGAAAATTATTTTTCCCGTAAAAAATTTTTTTTTTTTAAAACTCTCGAATCTTTTTCTTCTTTTTTTATTTTAAAAATAAAAAATAAAATAAAACAATACGATTTTTATTTTATTTTTTTAAAAAAGAAAAAAAAAAAAGATATTATTGAAATAAGAGATATATTTGGAGGAGGGAAAAGGAGAGGGGAGAGAGGTCGAAACCTGATTGGAAAAACGGTAAACAAAAGTAAAAGAAAGAAGGAAAGCAAAAAAAATAATAATAATTTAAAAAATAATAATAATAATATAATTGAAATGTTTGAAACGACATAAAAATAAATCAGAGAAAAAAAGAAGAGCGAATGTGATAAATCTAGAAGAGGAAATGAAGCGAATAAAGGAAATGAAAAAAAAAAAAAAAAAAGTCGGTAGCGATAGGGAAAGAGGGGAGGGGGGAAAGAAATAAAGGGTAGAAAGGAAAACGGGGCGAAAAAAAAAGGAAAAAAGAAAGAAAAACAAAAGGAAAAAAAAACAAGCAACAACAACAAAAACAAACGTGAGGATATTGTTTTTTTTTTTTTTTTTTTTTTTTTTTTGCACGTAAGGAATAAATTTTTTTTTGATTTGATGACCGTTTTTTCTAGAAAGTTTTTTTTTTTTTTTTAAATCGAATTTAGTTTTTTTTTTAAAATTTATTGTTTTTAATAAATTTTTTTTTTTTATAACAATTTCAAAAAGTTTTTTTTTTTCTTTAAAAACAAAGTTTCAAATATGTTTATGTCAATGTTTTCTTATATAAAATGTTTAAAATATGTTTTGAATATCGACAAACAAAACAAATTTTTCCTCTCGAATTTTCCTACTTAATTAAATTCCATAGAGATAATTATTACTCTATGATCAAAAACGTCTTATCTTTTATTATCATCATTCGTTATGAAAAAAATTATCACACCTCATTTTAACCTTTTCATTTTCAATACGAAGAGTTAAAATCATTTATAGAAATTCCAATCATTTCAACAAACGAACAAACAAACAAACAAAACGTTCGTAACATTTTTTTAACCGACAAAACATAAACAAACATAACATTTGCTGGTTTTTTTAATAAGAGTTTTATTTAAAAGTGGTAAAATTTTAAATAAATGATTTGATAGTTTTTATCCAGAAAAATAAATAATAATAATTTTTTCTATTATTTTCCAGAGTCATTCCAGGGGCCGCACGAAAAAAGGCTCCTTCATAATTTGCTGGATCATTATAACGTACTGGAAAGGCCCGTCGGAAACGAATCGGAACCTTTACAATTAAGCTTTGGATTAACACTTATGCAAATAATAGACGTTGTAAGTTACTAAAAAAAAAATTTTTTTTCATTATTTCAAATCGCCGTTTCCGGTTTTTATCACCTTCCCCCTCCTCCTACTCCTCCCTTTTCAAACCTTTAGTAACGCATTAATAATAATGATGATGATTTATATGAGTAACATTTCGAATCATTTAACGATTTTCGATTAATGGTTTTATAAATAAAAAAAATTTTTTTTTTTATTTTTAATTATATTATTTTACAGGTAATTAATTAATTAATTAATTACTCGACGTAATTTTTTTTATTTTATTATTTTTTATTACCCGATCATTAAGATTAAGATATAAATAATAATAATAATAATAATAATAAATTTATGTTTATTTTCTTAGCGATGACGACGCGAAAAAATTTTTTCCCTTCCCGTTTATTATTATTTTCTGATAAATTTTTTTTTTTTTTCCCACCGATATGAATGAATCGATTAAGAAAAAAAAACGTTTATGTTTGTTCGTTTGTTTGTTTGTTTGTTTTGTATTTACGTTTATTTTTTTATTTAAAAATAATTGTTTGTGTTGTTATTTAAGAGGTATATAATCGTGTTTACGTTTGGGATGATGGTAGAATAATACGCTATCATAATATTTACATGAAAACGATTTTCTTTTTTTTTTTGCTGTCGTCCGTGACAGTGCTGTCGGTTAAATTATTATTATTATTATTATCAAAAAGGGGGGGGGATAAAAAAAGATTTACGACGACGTTCAACTTCGAATAATCGTAATAATAATCTTATGCGTTTTTTTCTCCAGCAAAGCGTTATGAAAGATTAAAAAATTAATTATATGCCAGAAAAGTAAAAAAAAAGAAAAAATTTATCGTTTTCGTGTCTTTCGAAAGGCTGGAAAAATTTTTTTTTTCTCTGGTTACCCCACCCCCTTTTTCTTCCTCCCTCCCTCCCCCTACCTCTTCCCATTGATTTATCGAATTAATTTAATAAGATTCGATTTTTTTTTTTTTTTATTTCCTCTTCTTTTCTTTTTCTGGATTAAAATCTACGGAACCATGTAAAAAATATTTCGAAGAAGAAATTTCGACTTCATCAATTTTTCATCACCCCCTCCTCCCTCCGCCCTCTGTTTTTCAATTCAAATTTTTTTTTTTTCGGGAGAGGGAAGGGGGGGTTAAAAGTGTAAAGTTGAAAAGTTTAAAACCGAAATAAATTTTGTTACGTTAATAATTTATTTATTTAAAAAAAAAAAAAATCCTCGTCGTATGTTTTAAAATTTTTTTTTTTTGTTGGATACGGATGACAACATTTGAAAAAAAAAAAAACAAAATGGCGGCCGATTTTAACCCGAATGCATCAATAGTGTTTGATTTATCCGCGAATATTTAATACACGTCACGGACGCGTGCGTTTTTTTTTTTTTTGCATGCGAATTTTATAAATACGCGCGTGAAAATTGTATAAATTATTCGAACAAAATTCCTTTAAATTAATTCCTTTTTAATAATAATAATAATAATAATTTTATAAATGATTTATTTATAAATTTTCAAAAATAGTGTTTTTCCTCTTTTTCTCTCTCTATCTCTATCTCTCTCTTTTTTTTTTGGCCTTTTCGTGCTTAAACCTGGCTGGCATTTAACTGTCACTTGTCATATTTTAATTAATATTTTAATTTTATTGAGTTTACGAGGTCATTTTAAAAGGTTTTCCTGATTTATGTTTTTAAAAATCGGTGGTTGACTACCTTTTTTACGAAAGGTTTTTCATAAAATTTTTAAATCCGGTTATGAATTATTATTATTATTATTCAACCGTATAAATTTTATAATTTCTTTCTCTATTTCCCCCCCCTTTTCCCTTTCCCCTCCATCCATATTTTTAAACGTTACACGTTATAATAACGATAGAAGGAGTAATTTTATCGGTGGTAAATTTCCTCTTTTTTGCCAATTACGATTACGGTGATAATGATAATGATGATTAAGAAAAACACGACGATGACGATGGTAATAATAATAATAATAATAATAATAATAATAATAATAATAATGTAAAGTTTAATAATAAAGAAGATGTCGAGATGATTATATTTTTGAGTTGAACAAACAAACAAAATAATTTAAGAAAACTGTTTTCTCAACTTACTCTAACCTTCCTGTTTTAACTAATTAATTGGTTTTAAATATGTGTCACGATTAAATAACAAATTCCAAAAAAATATCATTCTGGAAAATCATGGAATTATCGATTTTTCTATTTCGACATTTTTTTTTTTTCGTCTGATATTTATCCGTCGGAAAACAAATTTTTTTTTTTTGTATTTTTTTTCGCGGTGAATTTAATTATTTAAAAATTTTACCGTGTTTATTATTATTATTATTATTATTAATATTATTATTATTATTATTATTATTATTATTATTATCGTAATCACGTGACGGTAGGAAAAAGAAAATGGGGGAGAGGGGAAGGAGGCGAGGAGAAATCATCGAAATGATAATAATAATATATTTTTTTTGTTTTTTTTTTTTTTTTTTTAGACGGGTAATTGGACGCTAACAAAAAACGAAATAAATTTTTATTAATAAATTGTTCAAGTTGAACAAGAAAAAATGATGATGATGATGATAATAATAATAATAAATTTTTCTTTTTACCTTATGGTCGTTTATTCGATTTTTTTTTTTTTTTTTTTTTAAATTTATTACGTTGAATTTTTTTTTTTTTACCCGACTTTGAAAAAATTTATTATTATTTTTTTTTTCTCCAGTTCGAAACCTTGATAAAGACGGTCAGGTGTGGAGGAAAAAAAAAAATTTTTTTCCTAACGGTTTTTTTTCTTTTTTTTTAAATTGCAACCGGATATTCTTTTTTTTATTTATTAAAAAAAAATCAATAAAATCATTTATTTATTTATTGTAAAATTAAACAAATAATTTATTTTTATTATTATTATTAATATGTTTTAATCTTTTTTTGTATTTTAAATTAGTTTTTACGATTTTTAGTTTGTTAAATTTACGAAAAAGTTAATTAAAAACTTAGGGGTGATATTGACATGAGTGATAAAAATGTAAAAAAAAATTAATACGATTGTTTCAAAACAATTTACCGCGTGAAAAATTAGAAAACAAAATTTTGATTACTTTCCTCCAGAATTCCAAAAAAAAAGGGATAAGATAACGAATGAACGTCGCTTTTTTTTTTTGGAAAAACCAATACATTTAATCAAATAAAACAAAAAAAAAAACTTTATTTTTTATTTATCATCATCATCACCACCACCACCACCGTCACCGTCACCACCTCTGCCGCCACCACCATCACCATCCCGTTATCATCAGTATTATTTTTTTTTTTTATAAAAAAAAAGAATTTTGTCAGAGGAATAAAAGACAATGATGGATGTCTTCTGGTAACCGATACCGTGACCGATCTAAAGACAAAGTAAAACAAGAAGTGATTTATTTATAACACTTGATTTATATTAAACCACGTGACACAGGTGCACATACAAAAAAACATATCTGTAAATAAACAAAAAAATTTTTTTTTCCGTTTCGATTTTTAGGTTTTTTACCTCGAGGGGAGGGGGTGGAAAAACGGGGGAGGAATAAGAGGTGTGAGGTGGGGTGAAATGTCAGGTATATAATATGATAAAACGCACTCGTGAAAAAAAAATTTATTTTAATTAATAAAAAAACTATTAAATGAGGTGAAAAAAAATTTTTATTTAAAGATTGAATAACTCGACAAAATGTAAAACAATAGATTTAATTGTTATATTTCTCCAGTATCATTATAATTAAATTCTGGAGAAAAATAAGAATTTAATTTTTTTTTTTTTTTTTTAAAAAAACATGATACGGTCACGGATTTCGTCATTAATTTTAATTTGAAAATAATTAAGGGGGGGGAAGCGATAGAATTTCTAGAGAAACGTTATCTCGTTGGAATATTAAATAAAAAAAACGGGGGGGGGGGGAGGAAAGAATCGTCGTGTACGTTTATAATAAACTACTTAATAATATTTTTAAAAAAAAAAAGTTTTTCCTTTATGTAAAAAAAAAAATTATTTTTCTAGAGAAAACCTTTTTGTTTTATTTTATTTTTCTCCAGGAATTTAATCTACTTTTCCCTACTTAAAATTAATCTGAAATTTAAAAAAAAAAAAAACTAACTCCAGAATTAAAACGTTTAAACCTTTTTAAGAATAAAATTCAAACCCGAAAAAAAAAATGGAGGGAACGAAAAATAAAAAAAATTTATTCCCTGGAAAAAATTACCGAACGAA
The DNA here is from genome assembly GCF_000006295.1 of Pediculus humanus corporis. NCBI lineage: Eukaryota > Metazoa > Arthropoda > Insecta > Psocodea > Pediculidae > Pediculus > Pediculus humanus. The sequence goes on from NW_002987445.1 coordinate 558,766, forward strand.
AAAAAAACGGGAACGAAAAGAGGAAAGGAGAAAAGATAAAAACTGGAAAACTGGAAAGAAAGTTCGTGTCACGAAGTGAAAGAAAAATATTTTCTAAGAAATCCACTCCTCATTGAGACAAAAACCACAAAACTAACCTTCGACCTTTTTCCTTTAATCGTTAACTACAGAAAAAAAAAATTTGTCGGTTTTATCATCATCATCATCGCGAACGTTTAAAAACGAACGAACGAACGGTTAAATTCAAAAAAAAACCGTTAATTATTTTCTTATTTAAGAGAATTAAATATTATTTTAAAATGTCGTTTAATAAGAAAATTGCGAGTGTAATAAAATTTATTTTAATAACCAAAAAACCCGTTCGGTTGTTATAAGCCAAACGGAATGATAAATGATAGTATTTATTTTTAATTGTCACCGAACGTTCTCACTCTCTCACTCTCACTCTCACTCACTCTCTCTCTCTCTGTATATATAAGAACCGCCATTGTTATTTACTGCTCGATAAATCTTTTTTTAACTGTTTTAATAATGACCGCCGAATTGCTCGATGGTTGTTGTTAATCTTTAGAAAAACATTCTTAACCTAAATTCAACAAACAAACAAACAAACAATTTTGCAAAATTTTTAGAAACATGGAACCGTTAATTTTTTTAATGTTGGTAAAACTTTTTTTATCATTTGACATGGCTACGTTTGTTTAAATGTTTGTTGCGCGTGAAAAGCTTTCACGTTATCAAAACGTTTTAAACTTTTTGTTTTTTGTACGT
>NW_002987445.1:559730-570948 GCF_000006295.1 Pediculus humanus corporis
TTTTTCAAGTAAAATAAAAAAATATTAAAATTAATAAAAAAAAAATGTCATTTTTTTTTTTTTTTGACGTTTGAATTATTTTTCACAACAAAAACATTGTTTGTTTTTGTAAAAACATCCCAAAGGTAATGAATGGGAGAAAAATAATAATAATAATAATAATAATTTTTTTTTATTTTAAATAATTGAACGGTTGTTACGGTTTTTCCTTTCCCGTTGTTAATAAACTTTAATGCAGTCAAAAAAAAGAATAAAAATAAACAATTTTAAAATTTTTTTCTCTGTTTGTTTGTTTGCCTGTTTGTTGTTATTTAAAAAAAAAAAAGGAGGGGGGAAACGAAAAAAAAAAAAAAATTTGTTGGTTCGGAATTAAATTAAAATTTTTTTATTTCGAAAATCGAATTAATCGCTTCTGTTGTTCTTGCTGTTCCTGTTCCTGCTTTTGCTCCTGCTCCTGCTGCTGCTGCTGTTGCTGATGATGATGATGATGATGATGATGATGATGATGATGATAACGATTTTGCCTTCCATCTTTTTTGTTTATTGTTTGTTTGTTTGTTTGTTTTTTTTTCTATGCAATTAATACGGAAAATTCGTGAAATCGATTTTGAAAAATCTGATAAAATAACATCGTCGCCTGGTTTTTTTTTATCGTTTTGATTTAATCGTGCTGTTGTTGTTGTTGTTTTTAATATCACCGCTGTCGTTTTTTTTTTTTTTTGAATACTGTGGTAAAAAATAAAACCTCGACGTTTATATAACCGAAAATTTTAATTTTAATTTAACAAATTAATTATTCAAAACGTTAGTAAAGTAGTAAACCCCCCGGACTTTTTTTTTACCGGTAAAAACCGGTGGGTTTTGTCCGAAAACAAAATTTCCCGACAGAAATTTTTTTTATTTTATCTAGAATATTCGACCGTGAATGAAAAAAAAAATATTCAAAACATAATAATCATGTTTCAATATAAAAATTTAATTTTATGTTTTTTTGTAAATAACGACGAATCGAAAATAACAAAAATATAAATTTTACATAATAATAATGATTATAATAAGTGAAATTTAAAGTCGTTAAATGTAATTAACGCGAACGGCAACAGCAAATAAATTTTTTTTTCTTCATTTCATTCGGGTAAAGCCCCTTACCCGCCCCCTTTCCCCACACCCTTTACCTCTCCTTTCCCCCTCCTCCGTGCCTCCTACGGAACTTTAAACCTTTTAACGAATCATTAAACCTTTTTGCAATTTTTTAAAACGTTTAAAAAAGATTTATTTATGTTATTATTATTATTATTATTATTTTATTACTCGATTCACCCATCACGTAAGTAATTTTCTTTTTGTTTTCTGTGAAGGGAGGTAGGGAGAGGAAAGAAAAGGGGGAAAAGAGGGGAGGAAATAATAATAAAAAGAAAAAAAAAATTTTTCGAGGTTTTTTTTTGTTTTTGTTTTTAATTCGTCCATGAAATGAAAACAAAAACAAATATTATTATTATTATTATCAGTCGTGGAAGTGGAAGAAGGAGGGAAACTGGGGAGAGAGAGAGGGGGGGAAAAATGTGAAAAATAAAACTTTATTTTAGGATCAAATGGCAAAATCGTTAAGTTTCCCGCATCCATTAACATCCTAAAAATATTAAATATTTCCTTCCTTTACACACACACACGCGCGCGCGAAAAAAAATTTTTTATTTTTTTTTTTCTTTTCCAGTCATCATTATTTTCTACGAAAAAATTTTCTTTTCTCTCTTTCTTTCTTCTCCAATTTACCGAATAATAATAAAACACGCTGGATAAAACCCCCCCTCTTTCCTACCCCTCTCTCCCTTTTTTCTTCTTCATCCTCCGAATCGTTTTTGTATTATTTTAAATGATTATTAAAAACTTTTTTATTTATTTATTATTATCATTATCATCATCATTATATTTTTTTTTTTTAGAATTTTTTAAAGTAAAATTTCTTTTTTTTTTCTCTAGCGTATTTTCTTTTTTTTTTCTCTCCATGTTATGAATTATTAAAATAAAATTAAAAAGTTTTCATTAAAAAAAAGGGAAATTTTTTTTTTTTTTTATTGATTGGTTTTTGTGTAAAAAGTTTTCTTTTTTTTTTTCTAAAAATTATTGAGTGGAAGATTTTAATGTTTTAAAAAAAAAAAAAAAGTTTGACTTTTTTTTTTTAAAGATTTTGTCTTGATTGTTCTTTTTTTTCGGACTACAAAAAGGAAAAGGAAAAAAAAGAAAAAAAGGAAAATTTTTTTTTTTTTATTTTCTTGATAGTTTTTCTGTGTGTGTTGACTGACTTGGTGAAGTGATCTTAATGACTTTCCCATTTTCTCCACTTAAATTTCTACTAGGAGGCATTAATATTTTTTTTTTTTTCAAATCTTGAAAATGTTTTTTCGTTTTTTTTATTATAAAAAGATGAGATTTTATATTTAAAAAACGATGCAAGTTTGGTCTTTTTATAATACAATTTTACAGTTCCTGTTTTTAATTTTATTAAATTTATTTATTATTCGTTTTTTTTTTTTATAATAATCGATTGTTAAAATGGACGAAACGATTATTTCGTTTACAAATTCAAATCCAATGTGGCGAAAATGTTTTTTGTATAACAAAAGAAGTTTTTCATGTCGTGAATGAAAAGAAACGAATGGAAAATAATGAAATAAAACTTTATCTCATCTTTTTCTTCTTCTTCTTCTTTTAAAAACTTTTCTCATAAATCAGGTAAATTTATTTTTACTCACGACTTTACCCAAAAAAAAAAAAAAATTGAAACAAATTTTTTTTTTTCAACACACAACTTTTCTGATTTAATAAAATTTGATTTGTATTAATTTTTTTAACATTGAATACGTGAATACGTAATCGTGATTGTTATAATAATAATAATAATTTTATGTGTAAAAAAAATATGTGCGTGTGTGTATATGTAAGTCTCGTTGTTTTTTTTTTTTTTTTTAAATTTTTTATTTTTTCCCTTTTGCGTCGAGGGGTAATGTTTTTGTCCCATTACGCATCTTCATATCATTATTATTAATATTTATTCGTACAATTTATTTAAATTTTTAATGGACGAAACAGGAAAAAGAATAAAAATATATATTTTTCTTTTTGTTTTATACTCTATGCTATTCTATTCAAATTTAAAGCGGGAATTTTTTTACGTATTGCACTGCCACCTATTGATATTTTCATAAACTAATTTTATTTTATTCCGTTTCAAAATGTCGACGATGGATGTCGAGGTTGAATTTTTTTTTTGTTTTTAAATAGGTTAATTTAAAATTTGACGCATGGAAATTTTTTTTTTTGTTTTCTTTCTCAAATTTTACGTGGAAATTATTTTTTTTTGACAAAAAATTTTTATTAATTTATTTGATGTTTGACAAACAATGAAGTGGGAAATGTGAAATTTTTCCCAGGTTAAATGTATATTCGATAATTTCGTACATAACTCGTCACTCTCTCTCTTTCTCTCAAAAAAATAATTTAAAGGAATTTATGATGGCGAAACAAATTATTACGAATAATTTAATTGATGTGATTTATAATAATAATTATTATTATTATTATTATCATGAAAAATTTATTGATAAGCAATGGATAACAAAAGATTAGGAATTTTATCCAGGAATGAATAAATTTCACATGAGGATCGACATATTTGTTGTCACCAATTCGAAAAAAGTGAAATTTTAATTGATCATTCACGCTCATAATTTACTTTTATTCATCACGGTCAAATAACAATAATTCAAAATTTAAAAAAATTTTATTTTTTTTTGCTTTCAGGATGAAAAGAATCAGTTGCTTATAACGAACCTTTGGTTGAAATTGGTATGTATTTCATTATCATTATTATTGTAAATAGATAATAATAATAATATCGATTGTGTAATAAAATGATGGTTTTTTTTCCAGGAATGGAACGACGTCAATTTAAGATGGAATTCATCTGAATATGGTGGCGTTAAAGATTTAAGAATACCGCCTCATAGAATTTGGAAACCGGATGTACTCATGTACAACAGGTAAAATTATTAAAAGAAAATCAATTATTCACGAAGAATGATTAAAATAAATAAATAAATAAATAATAATAATAATAATAATAATCCGACAGCGCCGACGAGGGTTTTGATGGAACTTATCCTACAAACGTTGTGGTCAGAAATAATGGAAGCTGCCTTTATGTGCCCCCAGGAATATTTAAAAGCACGTGTAAAATAGATATAACGTGGTTTCCCTTTGACGATCAACGTTGCGAAATGAAATTCGGAAGTTGGACTTACGATGGATTTCAGGTACGATAATTATTTATTTATTTTACAAACGACAATCAATTAAATCAATCAATCAATTACGATTGATCACCTGTTAATTCTTTTTCACAAAATTTTTTTTTTTCCTTTTCGTTCGTTTTCACGATTTTCTCTCTCTTTTTTTTTTGTATTAATTCCCAAAAGAGGTTTTACCTTTTTACAATAACCTTTTACCGAAAGGTTGATTATTTTTTGTTCATTTTTTTTTTTCACTGCTCCTGTTAATTTAAAAGGCAACAGGAATCGTTTTATATATTTATAAACGTTCAAAAAAATTTTTTTTTTTAAATTGAAATACAAACTTTACCCCCCTCCTCTCCTCCCCGAAGGAAAAAAGGAAAAGTTGAAAATTAATTTTTTTGTTTTTAGTACGTTTCCGGTTTATGTAATAAATTAATAATGATAATAATAAAAAACGTTTTAACGGTTGTTAATAAATAAATAAACGTTTTTTTTATTTTTTAACGACTAAATTTTTGAAAAAAATTTTTGTTTTCTTCCTCCCCTCTCTCTCTCCCTCCCAACACAAAATAAAAATTATTATTATTATTATTATTAATTTCCAGCTGGATTTACAATTACAAGATGAAGGAGGAGGAGATATAAGCAGTTTTATAACAAACGGTGAATGGGATTTAATAGGTATCGTTATTTATTTATTTAATTAATTAATTTTAATTATTGCGGACGTTATTTAACGTTGATTGTTTTTTTTTTCCAGGTGTTCCAGGAAAACGAAACGAAATTTACTACAATTGCTGCCCTGAACCTTACATAGATATAACTTTTATAATAATTATACGTCGAAGAACGTTGTATTATTTTTTCAATCTCATTGTACCATGTGTACTCATTGCCTCAATGGCAGTTTTGGGATTTACGCTGCCTCCAGACTCAGGAGAAAAGCTATCATTAGGTATGATTCATTATAAAGTAGGCATGAAATTATTTTATATTGTTTGTCTGTATGTCTGTGTGTGCGTGTAAGTGTGTTTGCGCGTGTTGTTTGTTCTCAATACTCGAAGACAACTTTTAAAAAGGAATTTTTTTTTAATAATTAACGACCGATCGAATATTTAAAAAAAAAAACATTTTATTTGGTAAAAAGGTTAGAAAAAAAATTTAATTAAAAAAAAATAAGAAATATAAAAAGAGTATATGTATATATATATCGTCAACAGGTGTGACAATCCTTCTTTCACTGACTGTGTTTCTTAACATGGTAGCCGAAACAATGCCCGCTACGTCGGACGCGGTGCCTCTTTTAGGTATGTCCGTACACAATCGGCTACCTGAAATTGAGGTGTTTGAGTGAGGCCTTTGACTCAATTTTTCCTTTTTTAAATTTTTGCGTAGGGGGCAATTATTATTATTATTATCAAACTAAACATTTTTAACCGATTTGTTTTTGTACAAAAAAACTTAACATAACACAGCATAATTTTGTTTTTTTTTTTTTTTTTTTTTTTTAAATTTGTAAATTTTTTTTTAACATGTATACAACATTACCGAAAAAAAAACAATAATAATAATATTATTAATAATTAATATTTTAAATAAAACGATTGTGTGTGTCACGTGGGGGGTGAGAGGAGGCACAATCGTATTTTTAACAAGGTAATTTTTTACAGGTTTAATTAATATGTTTAATTTTTTTAAATTGTAGTTAATAATTTTTATTGTAATTATTATTATTATTATTTATTTATTTATTTAATTATTTACAATTAGTTATAGATTAATCATTAAATATTATTAATTAATTAATTTTTTTTTAATAAATAGAAATTTTTTTATTATTTTTATCATAATTATTAATTAATATATATTTTTTTTTGTATTTAGCTTTTGTAAATTTTTTTTTTTTTTTTGGTAAATTAATTACTCTACATTAAATTTAATTTTTTTTTTGTTTTGTTATGTTGGTAATAAAGAATAATAGTAGTTAGAATTATATTATTAGAAGCAGCATACATAAATTTTTTATTTATTTATTTTTTAACAAGTTATTAAATTGTATTTTATTGTGTATATATTGAGATTTGACGTAAACAAAAAAAAACCGTTAAAATTATTATTATTATTATTATTATTATTATCATTATGTATTTATTTGATGTTTTATTTGTAGTTTTATGTATTTATCAATTAATTTATTTTTTTAAATAATTGTATTTGTACGTAAACAATTTTTTATTATTAAAAAAATTAGTAATTAAATATATTTATTTATTTATTATTATGTATTTTATTTAATTATTATTATTATTATGTACTTTATTTAATTATTATTATTATCATGTATTTTATTATTGTTATTTTTTTTTTTTACATATTGTTTTAGCAGGACGCAAAGGGATTTTTTTTAGTATTTAAAAAACAAAAATTATGTGTTATTTATTTATTTATTTACAATAATAATATTAATTGTATTTGTTTATATTATTTTGGAGATAACATGTTGTTGAAAAAAGCTGTGATATGTATATCAAAATAATTGATAAGGATATCGATTTTTTTGGAGTATGATATTATTATCATGAGAAACATTATCGATGACGTAATGATAATTTATTAATATTATTATTATTATCGGCATCTCATGCGTGAAACTGATTAACGCAAAATTTGTCGAAAATATTTTTTTAAAATATATATATTGCAGCTTTTTGTTTGTTGTAATAAAAAAAAAAAAAAAAAAAAAAAAAAAAAATTATGCGTTTGTTTGGTTGTTGTCAATAACAACAGCGAATGCAAAAAAAAAATTGCGTGAATGTTTTTTTTTTTTTTTTTTTTTTTGTCATATCTGGAAAAAATCCAGAATTTTATTTTTACGTATTCATGTGAATAAAATTAATTTTGTATTTTCCAGGGGTGACAATTCTATTGTCGCTCTCTGTGTTCTCCCTCATGATTGCTGACGCTTTGCCGCAGACATCCGAAGCTATACCACTACTAGGTCAGCAGCAACACAAACAACAAACTACAAAAAAAAAAAAAAAAAAAATTTAAAATTTTTCTGGATTGTTTTTCGCAGCTCTTTTTATTCTATGCTTATATAGATAAATATCAATCTTTACTAAAACTTATTTACAAAAATTTTAAATAATGATAATGATATTGATAATATTTTTTTTTTTAAATTAAATAACTTATTTAATAATAATAATAATAATAATATTATTATTATTAAACACATCTTCATTCTGTTAGATCTTTATTTTTCTTGACAAAAACTGTTATTTAGCCAAACTTTTTTTTTTGTTTTTTTTTTTTGCATTTCTCGTCTGTGGATTTTTTTTTTTATGTTTCACTTATCACTTATCACTCGAATGCGATTTTTTATTTCTAAAATTTATTTATAAACGCGCGAATTATAAATAAAAAATCGCATTCAACTATTGTTTTCACAATTAAATTTTTAAATATTATTATTAGTTTAAAAAAAAAAAGTGTATATTTAAATTAAGTGACGTCATTAAAACAACGAGTGATAAGAAAATATTTTCTTATCGATAAGGTTTATTTTCTTTAAATATAAAACAACACGAAATGTTGTTTTGTTTTTTAAAAAAAAATATTTTTTTTATTGACGTCATTTAAATTATATTTTTCTTTTCTTTCAGTATAGTAAACATTTGAAAAAAAAAAAAAAAAAATTTTTTTCGGCCATTGATATTTCTTTTAGATTCTGCTGTTTGTATAATACATAAATAAAAATTTTCTTTTTTTTTAAATATTAATTTAAACATTTTGAGGCTTCGAGGTAGGCCTGATAAATAATTTTTTTAAATAACAATTTATCAATTAATTTATTTATTTATTTATCATATTAAAATCATATTTTTCATAACAATATTGACAAATGTTAAATGAAAAAGAAGACTTTACGTTACGAAAGAAAAATAAATATAAAAAAAAAACTTATGAACTTATTATTATGTAAAAAATAATCAATCGATAAATTATTAAAATTTATGTACTTATAAATTATTATATATTTATGTATACATAAAAAAATTTTATTCACAGTGAAAATCTACGACGATTAATATGATTTAAGTTTTATAATAATTAAAAAAATTTTATTCTTATTAACGTTATTATTTAACAAAAATAAAAATTACATGACGTCATCGTTATTTAATTTACATAAAAAAAAAGACACACACAAACTACGACGACGACGACGACTATGACGACAAACATAAAAAAAATACGTTTTATCACCTTTTATTATTATTATTATTATTAAAAAACAAAATGAGAAAAATTGTAGGGAAATTGACATAAAGGCCTCACGAACCCTCTTATTTCAGGTATTTTTGTTTGTGTGCTTTGTTTTTGTTTTTTATTCTACTATGTTTTTTTCAACTGTTTGTTTTCTTAACTGATTATTGTCTTTTTGTTTTCATAAAAATTTTTCTTTCATAAAAACACAAAAAAAAAACTTGAACTTACTATCATTTCAAAATCAATAATTAGTTATCACTTGTTATATCTATCTTGTAATAGTCACAAGTAGTTTTTTTTTTTTTTTAGTTTCTAATAAACTTATTTATTTATTTATTTAAATAAAGTTTGCTTATATTTATTTATTTATTAACTTTTTTATTAAATTGCAAATTATTAATAAATAATTTACAATCGTTCTCATCGTTTTAATTACTAATGATTTGATGATGTGATGTGATAATTTTTTTAAAAATAAAAATTATTTAAATATTATTTTAATTAATTACGATAATAATAATAATATTTTGGGGAGTATTCACGTCAGCAGACGATATTCGAATATCGATTGTAACTGTTATTTAAACAAAAGCAAACTTTATTTTAAATATTTTTTTTTTATTTCATTTTATAATAATTTATTACTCTGAATAAAAAAAATCATTATTATTATTAAATTACCGACGTTAAAAAATTATTCGGATTGATAAATTATTATTATTATTATAAGTGTTTTCATTTCTTATTTATTTCGTAATTACATAATTTTTTTTTAAATTTAATTACAACGTTCGTTTATAAATAAATAATAATATTATGTAAATTTTTAATGTAACAGGAACTTACTTTAATTGCATCATGTTTATGGTGGCCTCATCAGTGGTATCAACAATTCTCATACTAAATTATCATCACAGGAATGCTGACACGCACGAAATGTCACCATGGGTAAGTTTAAAATATTTTTCTTTAAATAAAACTAATCTAGTAAATCACGTGCAAAATAAAAACAATGAATGACGCCACGACGAATTATTTTTTAATTTTTTTTTTTATGTTAAATTTTGGTTTTTTAATACTTTTTGAAAAATTATTATTATTATTGATAAAATTGGCGATTTTGCGTTTGTTCGTTCGTTCGTTTTTTTGTTTTGATTGGTCGAAAAAAGGTTGAGAGGTTTATAAATTTTTGATTTTTTCTTTTCCTTTTTTTTGTTTCATTTAAAATATCATTGTTTACATTTATTTTTTGACAGTTAAAATAATAATAATAATAAGTGAATAATTAAAGAGGTAAAGAGGTAAAGAGAGTGAGAGAGAGAGAGAGAGAGAGAGAAACAGAAAGTTTAAATACGAAATTTAAATGTGTTAAAAGAAAATACAAAAAAAAAACCGAAACTAAAATTAATTTTTAAAAATTGTTTTCTTTTGATTTCTTTTTCCCCATTCCCGAATTTTATTTTTAAAAATTTAATTTATTTTTTTACTTATCCGCCATTTTTCTTTTTTTTCGTTTGGTATCAAACTACAATAATAATAATGATAATGATAATAATACTATTTCGTTTAACTTATTATCATTCATACACAATTTTTTTTTTTTTTTTTTTAAATGAGATTTGATTGAATCAAAATTTGAATAAACGCGCTAAAAATATATTTATAATACTATATATATATATATATTTAATCGAAAAATACAATAATAATAATGATAATAATAATAATAACATATGTATTATAAATAGAATTTTTTTAAGAGGTGAATTTTTTTAAAAATCGATGAATGAAATTCAATAAAATTTTTTTATTTTTTCTATCTCTCTCTCTTTTTCTCTCTCTTTCTCTCTCTTTCTTTACACTCTCTTCACACACTCTCTCTCTTTCTCCATTATTCATTCTTTTAAATAAATTCAAAGTGAGTTTTTTTTCTTTTTTTTTTATTGCTTAAACGTCACAAAATGTTGATTTAAAAATAAATTTAAATTTTTTTTCTCTCTTTTTCTCTGTCTCTCTCTCTCTTTTCTTTTCTTTTCCACTTTCTCGTTTTCGAATCAATCGTTTTCAAAAAAGTCTATTGAAAATCTGTAAAATTTTCTTATTTTTCCCTCCTCCCCTTCGTGTTTCCGCCCATTTCCGCCCCGCCCCCGCCGCGAATAGAAATAAATTAATAAGCAATACAGAGTTCGATTTATTTATTTATTTTGTAAAATTTTTGAAAATTATCGTTTTTATCAATACCCGATAATTATGATAATAAACAGGGAGGCGTGGGGAGTGGGTTAGGGTGGGGTTATAATTTATTAGAATAAATTTTTCATTACGAAGAAATTTAAACGAATGATTTTAATTGAAGTCAAAAAAAAAAAAAATTGTAATTGTTATTTATAATTCGACATTTTCTCTCTCTCTCTCTCTCTCTCAATTATTTCAAAAGGTTAATAAAAATAACGAATACGCATGTACACTCATTATTATTTTTTTTTTTTGCGACGTTAAAAAAAAAAAAGAAATTATGTAAAATTTGATGTTAAAAAAAAAAAGAAAAGAAATTGCGTCATTGTTCGAATTTAACATGGAAAAGTCAATTTAAAAAAAAAAAAATATTTTCCAGCAAATTTAGAAGAAAATTTTTTTTTTTTTTACTTCGTTTC
>NW_002987445.1:571806-573199 GCF_000006295.1 Pediculus humanus corporis
AGTTCGTCAGACGTTTAAAAAAAGAAAAAAATGTTTCGTGAAATGTAATAAATTTTTGTTTAAAAACTTTTGGTAACCTTATTCTCTTTGAACCATCATACCCAAGTAGCGGTAGTAGGGGTAGTAGCGGTTGGAAAATCTCAAAAGTTTTGACTGAAAGGTTTTTTTTTTTTTTTTTGTTAGTAGGAAAACTTTCACGTTTTATCCGATAAGTTTTCTTTTTTTTACCTTTTAAATTTCATCCCCCGCCTCCTCCTCCCCTCCTAAAAAACCATAATTTTATTCTTATAAAAAAAAAATGTTATTTAATTTTAACAAACGACATCGGCGAATTATTATTATTATTACTTAAGCGAATCGACACCATTTTGTTTTTTTTATTCTTTCATTTTAGTCCAATATAAATACGAATCAAAACCGGGGGAAAAGAATAATTAATTACTAATTAAAATGTTTAAACAAAAAAAAAAAAAAACTTTTTTTAAAATTACAATTGTGCCAACTTGAAAAAAAAAAAATACGCGCCATATTAATTTTTAAAAAAAAATTTTTAAATTTATTCGATTTTTATCATTTGAAATTTTTATTTTATTTTATTATACTTTATTTATACGCGTTTTTATTTCACGCATGTGCGTGTACGCACGCATAAATTTTACGCATCGTTTTTGTATATTATTAAATTTTTATATTCAACAAAATTTTCTGTTGACACGAAAAAAAATTTTATTATAATGAAAATTCATTTTTTTTAACCGTTTAATTTACGACCGTGGAAAATTAATTATAAATTATTAATAATAAAAAATAAAAAAGTTTGTCGTGGTTTTAGTGATAAATAACATTTTTTTTACCACGCGCACGCACGCACGCATTGTAATATTATTTATTCAAAAAACACTCGGTTAATTAATAATAATAATAATAATAATAATAATAAATTTAATCAATAATAATTATTTTTCATGAATAATGTTTTTTTTTAATTTAAAAAAAAAAAAAATTCGTTTTATATAATCGAATCGCTCTTACTATCATTATTATTTTTAAAAAATCACGTGGTTTATTCCCCTTCACTCCCTACCCCTTTGTAAAAAAAAAACACATAAATAATTACCGTTTCGTTTTATTTTTTTTTATTTAAATAAAAAAATAAAATAAAATGACAATGTCGATTAATTTAAATGTAAAAAAACAGAATTTTTAATTAAGTTTCAATTTGGGAAAACGAAACAAGTTCAAAGGTCAGTTAATTCTATGATGACAGTAAAACGTCAATAAAAATTTCACCTTTTTTTTTTGTATTCGCAAAATAAAATGATAACAATGTCGATGGCGTAATATGGTAGTAGTAATAATAATATATATTAATAAAAAAAAAAAAAAAACGTGA
>NW_002987445.1:574757-576824 GCF_000006295.1 Pediculus humanus corporis
TAAAATTATTACGTACAATTAACGTTAATGACATAAAAATTCAATGATTTTATAAAATGGAAACGAGGATTAACTTCTTATTATTAATAATAATAATAATAATTGTAGGTGCTTAATTAATTTATTATTATTATTATTATTATTATTATGGCAACGGGATAGAGAAACGTTGTAATTTATTCGTTTAAATTAAATTAAATTTATTGTTACAGATAAAAACAGTTTTTCTACATTGGCTACCGTGCGTATTGAGAATGTCACGGCCTTCAGGTAACGGTAGCGATATAACTCCGCCGACAAGACGACTTCCGACAGTTAGAGAATTAGAGCTCAAGGAAAGATCGTCAAAAAGCCTTTTAGCAAACGTATTAGACATAGACGATGATTTTAGACATCACGCACCCAGTTTACAAACTTCCGGCCACGCGGCCGCGGGATACCTTCGTAGTCATTCGCATCACGACGAAAGCAGCGGCTCTCTTTTGCCGAGTTCCTGTTTGGGACCACACAGAGAGCTTGCTCTTATATTAAAAGAGCTCAGAATCATAACGGATAAATTGAGAAAAGAAGATGAAGCTGCGGAAATAACAAATGACTGGAAGTTTGCCGCGATGGTCGTAGACCGTCTGTGCCTCATCATCTTTACCTTGTTCACCATCATTGCGACCATAGCAGTGCTTTTTTCAGCGCCTCATATTATCGTCACGTAATTCCGGCCGTTTGTTTTAATTAATTCTTTGTTGTTATTTAAGATATGATATTATTATTATTATTATGTGACGAGCTCAATAATACAAGTGGTTTTATAATTTCTTTTTCTTTTCTTTTCTTTTTTTTTTTTTATAGTAACGGAAAAAAAAAATAATAAGTGAGTCAGTTTATTTTAAGTTTATTTTTCGTAATTTATACATATATATAAATATTATTATTATTTTTTTTACATTTCTACGTTCTTCGCAATAAAAAAAAAACGATCGTTCGTATAAAAAAAAAATTATTTAAAGTGTGTAAGAATAGTAGTGTGTGTGCGCGTGCGTATGTGAGAACCAAGAACCATCACACGATTGATTTTGATATTGTATACGATTTGTGAATATCAAGTGAAAGTGATTTAAAAAAATTATTCAAATGGATACTTATTAATAAGGATACAATAAACCGGATATACAACACATCAATCAATAAATGAATGAATCAATCAATCAATTCATCAATCAATCAATAAATCATCAAAATCGCAGGCAAGATATTCAATTTTTTTTTTTTTTACATAACATACATACGTATTTATATATTTATAAATATTTTCCATTTTTTTTTCTTTTGTAATTTTTTCTTCTAATGACCCGTTTCTTTTTTTTCTTCTCTCTATCTCTTTTTTTTAATTCTCTTACTAACTCAACAAACAAACAAACAAAACTATAAAAAAAAAATTTATATTTTTTATTAATTAATTAATTAATTAAATTCAGTCAAAAATATTATTGACTGTTGTTAAAGTATGTTTTAATAATAAACAAAATATATTCTGACGATGAATTTTTTTTTTAAAAAAAATCACGTCGGACATATTAGTAGTTGCGTTGTAGTGACCGTATAATACTTTTAAATAATAATAATAATAATAATAATAATAATGATAAAACGTTATCGCTTATTTAAAAAGTGATATCATATTTATTATATTAAAATAACTTTATATACATAGTTGATATTTATATAATTTTAAACAAAAAAAAAAAAAGAGGAATTTTTAAATAATTAATTTTAATAAATTTTTATTAAACCGTAAGGTTAATAATTATTAATTAATTAATGAATAATAATAATAATAATAATAATAATAATAATAATATAATCATTCGTTTTTTTTTCATTTTTTTTTTAATAACGATGCTGCTGCGAACGTTACCCGAATATTATCAATAAAAAATTTTTTAAATAATTTTATAGTTAATAAAAGGTGGGGGTGTGTGCATGCGTGTGCGTGCGTGCGTGCGTGTCATCCCTTTAATAACTAAAAAAAAAAAAAAACGTTTTTATAGTGACCACGTAATTATTTTTAAC
>NW_002987445.1:577070-578894 GCF_000006295.1 Pediculus humanus corporis
ATAATTATAATAAAACAAATTCGTGAATTTATTTATTTATTTATTTTATTTGTGATTTAAAAATTTATTTATCTATTTATTTATTTATTTATCTACTTATTTATTTTTATTGATAAAAAAAAGAAAGTTTCCCATTCAATTATTATTAAATTTAAATTTGCTGAATTTTTTTTTTTATGACTGCGACATACGATGGTAACTGTTTTATCATTGATTTATTACTTTATTATTATTATTATTATTATTAATTATATTCGACTTTATTATTATTATTATCATTCGATAGGTGTAAAAAAGAAAAAAAATTTCATTTGTTGATAAGTTATCAATTAAAAAAAAAAAAAAACAATTCGAAACCGAAAATGATGATTGGATTTTTAATGGGGTGCGGTGAAATTATTATTATTATTTTTTTTTTGTTTCGAAAACGTGAAAATAAAATTCGATAGATCGATCGATCGATCAGTCGATACTTTCGATAATTTTTATCCGGGAAAAATAAAAAAAAAAGTGGCATCAAAACCATAAAAACCATAAATAATTTAATTTAATTTAAATATTATTCTGCGGTTAAAAATTTTCCAAAAGTTTTATTTATTTATTTTTTATTTATTATTATTAATTTTTAATTAAAATTAAAAAATAAATAAATGAAAATTTATTAATTTATTATTAAAATTCATTCGAGACTATTATTATTATTAGAAAAAAAAATTATTTATTTAAATTTTATAAAGATCGATCGATACGATGACTAATATTTAAATAAATAAATAAATAGGTCACGTGGAAGAAAAAAAAAATTTTCCGATATTATTGATTATTTATTAAAATTATCGATCTGAAATTCGTTTTTTTTTTCTTTCGCGATATTGATTTTTTATTTTATCTTACGTTTGATAAAATAATAATAATAATAATAATTTATTTAAATGTAAACCCCAATTTCGAGAGAAAGATAAAATTTAAAAAGTGCGCAAATGTAATTCACCCTCTAACATCGCGTTTTTTTTTTAACGTAATTAATAATTTAAATATAAAAACGAGACCATTAAGAAATTACTTATCGTCTGCTTTTATTCAAAAAAATTTAATATTATTAATTTTTTTTTTTTTTTTTTTTAAATTACAAAAAAAGAAAGAAAGAAGGAAAGCTATAAATCATCAGGTTTTCTTTTTTTTTTCATTTATCATTTAAACAAATGAAAATGAAAGTAAAACAGAATTTTAAAGTCTTGGAGAAAAAAAAAAAAAAAAGATGGTGCGGGCACCTTAGTTGCGGGGGGGAAGAGCGTGGGAGAGGGCGGAGCGAGGAGATGAGGGAAGGGAAGTAGGAAAAGAGAGGGGGCGGGGCAAAGAAAAATTGAATTTGAAAAAAAAAAAAGAATTTTATTATTTCAATTAAGTAATTAATCAGACATTTAAAAAAAAAAAAAAAATTATTAATGAAAATTTCATTTTAACAAAAAAATTAAATATAAAATTTTCTTTTCTTTTCTTTTCTTTCTTAACGCTTTTAATTCCGTGATAATAATAATAATAATACAATTTAAAATAAAAATATAGATTAATAACGTTTAATAATAATAATAATAATAATAATAATAATAATAATAATAATAACGTTTTAAGTAAATCTTAATTTAAAAATTTTTGAATTTCAATTTCAATTTTTCAAACCGTTGACATATTTTTTTTATCATTCCGTTAATAATAATGATAATTATTTATTTTTATATAATTTTTTCTTCATCGATCGTTCATTCGAATTAATAATAATAATAATAATAACAATAATAATAATAATAATGATAATAATGATAC
>NW_002987445.1:579396-581761 GCF_000006295.1 Pediculus humanus corporis
TAAAATCGTTTCGACAACTACTTTTTCAATAAAATTATTACATTTAAGAGTATACGATGAACCTATTATCATTATTATTGTTTTATTTAAACACAAAATTTCTCGTTTCGATATATTATTTCAAATAATAATAATAATAATGATGATGATGATGATGATAAAATTACGCGCACGGGCCGTCGCGAAAAATTAATTTGAAAAGAAAAAAATTAGAAATGAAATTTTATTTATATAACAAACTATTAAATTTATTATTATTGATATTAAAAAGTCTATCGGATTAAAAACGAACAAATCTTTTTTAATATTAACAAACAACAACAGGAACAACAAACAACAACAACAAAAACGTAAAAGTAATTTATTTTACTTAAACGGATTTTCTTTCATTTATTTTTTTGTTAATGTTGTCAAGTTTTACCGGATTTTATTAAGAGGAACGGAAAGAAAATTATTAAAAACTTTTTCCCGTCAATTTTCTATATTATCATTATCATTATTTTTTTTTCAAATTGTGACGTATCGATATGACGTCACGTAGCCGAATAAAAAAATTAAATTGAATTAAAAACACTTCTCGGTAATTTTATTATTATTTTTATGATTCCGCGCGCAAAAAAAAAACATTTCGCCGTTTATCGTGACGACATTTTTTTTTTTAATAACGACGGAAAATTATTGTTATTATCATTTACGCATATTTGAATGATAAAACAAATTTTTTTAAAACGAATAATAATAATAATAATAATAATTAAAGTTTTATTTTTTTAAAAGGATGAATAAACTTGGTGTAAATGTTGATTAATTCCCACGCACATGAAATATTTATCAAAGAGTGATAACACTGATAAGGATATATATACTTTTTTTATATATATAAATGTCGCTTTAAATCAAATGAAGGGAGGAGAGAGGAGGAAGAGGAGAAAGGGGAGAAAGGGAAGAAAGGGGAAGAAAACCATTTCGTAAATTAAAATTTTTTCTATTTTTTTTTTTATAAATAAAAAATTTCCGAATAAAAATTTTGACCGCATGTATCACAAAAAGGCACCTGAGTTAAATTTTAAATGTTTAGTGACCTAGTTTAATGCATTATTGATTACGTGAATTTTAACCGGAATTAAATGATAATGATGATAATAATAATAATGATGATGATAAAAATGATCAAGGATTCGAAGGATTTTAAATTAATTCGGTCGTTTTGTTTTTTTTCCCGATATTAATTATTTTATTTATTTATTTTAAAGAATTTTTTTTTTTTTTGAAGGGGAAGGGAGGGGAAGGGTGAGGTTAGAGAATAAAAAAAAAATTTTCTTTAAAATACCTCGAAAGAGTTTCTTTTCTTTTTTTTTTGTTTAATTAAAAACGAAAAGTTTGACTAAAAAAAAAAAAAAAAAAGAAGAAAAGTTTAGCAAAATTTAGGAGAGAAACACCGAAAAATACAGACAACAAAAAGTTTTGTTGTGTATTATAGACTTTTCTTTCTTTCTTTATTATTATTATTATTATTATTTCCGATGAAAAGATTATAAAACGAGTTATCTTTTCTCTTTATAAATTACAAAGCACGAGTTTAAAAAAAAAAAAAAAGGAAAAAAGTTTGTTGTTGTTGTTTGTTTTTTTATTTTTATTTTTAGTACAAAGAGGAATCATTTTTGTATCGGTTAATTAACTTGAATATCAGGTTGTTTCGTTTGTTCGGTTTTCCTTTTTATTTTTTCGATTATTTTAAACTTAAGTAAGAAATACAACCTAATACATATATCGATCGGATGTTTTATTTAATTCGTTTCTTTTTTTTTTATTGAGGTCAAAGGTTAAAAAGTTGTAAATTTTTTTTTCCACATCACTCACTCTACGTTTGTCGTAATTTTTTTTGTAAGACGTCTTAAAAATCTTATTAATTTTTTTTTTTTAATGAAAGGAAATCTCCGAAGATTTTATTTAAATAAAAAAAAATAATTAATAATAATAATAATAATAATAATTGTAATCAAAGAGTGATAATTATTATTATTTTCTTCGTAGAAATTTGATATCCTTGTAATTTTTCCTTTTTTTTCTTTTTTTTTTAATTGTATAAAAATTTTAATTTTACTCTTTCGAACGTTTTTTTTTCCTTTTTTTCTCCTTTTATTATTATTATCCACCATTAAACACGACAAGGCTACTTGTCGGAGTTTTTAAGTATTTATCCGAGGTTTCTACCCGATTCCTTAGGGACAAATACTCGAATTTCGGTGGTGCCACTTATTATAAGATAGCACCACATCAATTCTTGAAGGTCTTCCTGAGTCCGTCTTTTTCGATGGGAACGATTTGTCTCCTGAACTGGGCTCCGGTGACTAACATCTTGGAG
>NW_002987445.1:582063-590616 GCF_000006295.1 Pediculus humanus corporis
GTAACGAATCGCAACGATACATACATATTTTAATTTTTATTAATAATAATAATACAAAAAAAAAATAATAATAATAAAAACGAACGTAAAATTCGGAGAATTTGTAGCCCTTTAAAAAAAAAAAAAAAAATTTAATTTTTTTGTAATAATATCGAATAAAACTATTTTAAAAAATAATATATAAAAGATCACGTGTTTTGTTATTATTATTATTATCATTATCATTATTATTGTTATTATTATCATTATTATTATTATTATTTTTTATATGAATCTAACGAAGAAGGAAAATATTTCGTTTAAATAAAAATTTATGTTTGAGACGTTTGTAAAACAAAGAAAAAAAGGAAGGGGTGATGAGAATAATTTTTTTTTTGTGTGTCAATTCTTTCTTTGAAGAGTAACAAAAAAAAAGGAAAAAAGGAAAAAAGGAAAAATTTTCTATCTAGGAAAGAATAACAAAATAAAAAAGAATAAAGATGAGAATTAGAGAAAAAGAAATTTAAAGTATGACTACCGTCTAAGAATTTTTTTTTTTCTACCGAACTCGAATAATTTAAAGTTTTTCTTTCTTCTTTTTCTATCTATTCATTTATTTTACCTGAAATAAAAGGGGAAAAAAAATAAAAGGAAACAACCTGGAAAAATTCTTCTCAATAAAAGAATCGTTTTTCCTTCCAAATGTTTTTCTTTTATTTCTTTCTCTCTCTCTCACTCTCTCGTATTCTTAATCATTTAAATTTTTTTTTCGTTTTTTCACATCCGCCATTTTTATTTTTATTTAAAATGGCTTCGAGGGTAAAAAAAAAATATCGTTTTAATTTCTTTAAACTTTTTTTTTTCTTATTATTATACAAACAAACAAACAAACGAAATAAGTACTCACGTACGTAAATTTTTTTTTAAAATAAAAATTATTTATTTTTAACTCCTGAAGGCAGGAGTAATAAAAAAAAGAAAATTCGAATAATAATTTATATATATACGCCATTTTTATTTTTATTTTTGTCGTCTTCCACGTTTTTTTTTTCTTTCCCTCCAAATTTTATTTATTTATTTTTATTTCATTTAACTTTTGTGTATACCAATTACTGTCAGTTAAATGTCTAAAATAAAATAATAAAAAAAAGTCCTTGAATCCGTCAGCAAGGTCTTTTTAACTGAAATGCAGAAGAAATAAGTTGACAACAAATAGTACATGCCAATGGAAAATTCTTATAAACCCTCTGACAGTTTTTTTCCTTTTTTTTTATATGTTTCTGTCGTTTTCTTCTCCTTTCCCCCCTCCCCGACGACAGAAATTTTATTTATTTATATATGTATTCTGTCATATGTTTTTTTTTATGTCGGTTTGTTTTTGTTAATCGATTATTTCATTCATTTCAAAATTTAAATTCGTTAAATAGGTAGTAGATGGGGGAAAATATTTTTCCCTATCGGGAAATGCGGTTGTTACGTCACTGATATACGTTTACCTTTTTTTTATTAAATTTTCCGATTCGACATATCGTTTATTTGTTAACGATTTAAATATTAGAAATTAGATTTTTTTTTTTTAAATATTGATTATGAAAATTGAAGAGAAAATTCATCTACGCAAACTCTTTAAAAATTAAATTAATACCGATTTTATTTTCCACGAAAATATTCGCGTAGGAAAATTTTTTTTTTCGAGGAATTTCTTAAATAATCGAAAACGATTTCGAATTTAAAAAATAAATATTTTAATTAATTTATATTTTTTTCCCCTCGAATTCGAATTTAATAAATTATATTAATTTTAGTGCGAAAAAAAAAAACGCAACGGAAAACTATACTTTGGAATGAATGTACTGATTTTTATCTTTCCCTCCCCCTCCCTCCTTTGCTTTTTCCTTCCTGGAAACGAAACGAAATTTATTACGGCCATTTTGTTTTATTATTTATATTATTATTTGAGCAAGAGAAAATTTTTAAATGTATTTTAATAATAATAATAATAATAATAATAATACGATTTATATTCGTGAATCATTCGGATGTCGATAATAATAAAATGTCGCGTTTTTGTTGTTGTTGGTGCGTATGAACTCTTCTTTCGTCTCTCTCTCTCTCTGATTTCCGCTTTCATATTTTATAAAAATAAATATTAATAATAATAATATAAATAATAATTATTATATTAATAAAAGCAATAGAAAGAAAAAATTTTAAAATAAAAATATTTGAATAATATTAAAAAGTGCGTTACTTTAAATGGATAAGTCAATCGAAAGCGCGTTTCTTTAAAACTATAAATATTTCAAAATTGCGTTTCTTTAAAAGAAAAAGAAAAAAAATTTTTGCTCATAAATCAAAAAATATTTAAATTTGTAATATTTCACACCGTTGTGATTGATGAGTTTTTCTTTCGAAAAGAAAAGAAAAGAAAAAGGGAAAAAAGGGTTTCGAACTGTATTGTGATTTTATTTAAAATCTCATTCTCCGCCATTCACACTCCCGAAAAAAACAATGAATAAAAAATAAAATAAAATAATTTTAAATCGATGAAAACTCTTATTAAATAAAGTTGAAAGGTATTGAAAAATTTAAAGCGTTCATAATTTATTCAGACTTTTATTTATCTGTTTAATGAATGAAAATTAACCGTTACGTAATTAATTTTTTTTTTTTGTTAATTTTCACGTGATTTATTATTAAATAAGTTTTTAAAAAAAATTTTTCTACTGCTAATAAAGTTTATTG
Organism: Pediculus humanus corporis; assembly: GCF_000006295.1. Lineage (NCBI taxonomy): Eukaryota > Metazoa > Arthropoda > Insecta > Psocodea > Pediculidae > Pediculus > Pediculus humanus. Next base: position 584,788 of record NW_002987445.1, read on the forward strand.
CCAAATTAACTTTCGTTATTATTATTTTTTTTTTTTACGAAAGTCCTTAATAATTTTATTTTATTTTTATTTTACCGATCCGCCCGTCGCGCGAGATGATAAAAATTATTATTTAATCATCATCATTTATTAAAAATCAAGTGAATGAACCTCTAAAAAAAAACATGGCGGCATTACGTGACGTGTTAAATAAAATCTTATTTAACGGACAAACGACAGACATTTTCCTTTTCATACATACTACCGCCACACCTTTCTCGCATTCAACGGAAATAAACAAATAAAAAAAAAATCATTTTATTATCATCATTATCATTACAATAATATTAATAAAATTTTATTAAAAATTATTATTAATAATTTGCGAGAGAGAGAGAGAGAGAGAGAGATGGAAAAAAAAAAAGTAATAAAAATCCCCCATAATCGACTCGATTTTATTTGCATACGTAATGAAAATAAACGAAATCGAGAAAATGTTTTGCAATGTTGCCACGCCTAACTTTTATTCAAAGTCATAGAATAAAAAAAAGAATTGTATGAGATTATTCTTCATTTTTAAAATACGTAACGACGTAATATTTAAAAAGAAGAAAATTTTTTTATTTTTTATTTTTTAAAAGAGAAAAAATCTTCCACACAGCTGCCGACAGACGACGTTTATTAAAACGAAAAAAAAAAAAATTAATTAAATTAATAAAATAATTTAAATTAGTGTGTTTAAATTCATTTTATATTTTTATACAAAAAAAAAGAAAAAAAAGTTTAATGATAAATTACACAAAGACGAGAGTTTTCCATTATATTAACGTTAATGATAATGATAATTATAATGATGATAATAGTCACGAAAAAAAAAATTAAAAAAAAAGATTTGTTTACAAAATTATATTTTACGTTAGTTATTGATTTAATAAAGGGTCGATAACAATTTTTAAAAAAACGCGGGAAACGAAAGAGGGGAAAATTTTACGCCCGCAAAAAATTCATTCAAAAAAAAAAAAAAAAATTATTAATAATTTTTTAAAAAATGTATTTACTACGTATGTTTAATTAATAAAGAACTTGAAAAAAATTTTCCCCTTTTTCCACTTTTCTTTTCTTTTCCATTTGTTGACTTTCTTAAATAACAAAAGGAAAAAGAAAAAAAAAGGAAAAACTTAAAAAAACTTAAGTAAAATTAAAAATTCCTTTGTAAGTGTTCAGAAAAGTGTAAAAGTTTTCTTTTTTTTTTTTTTTATTATTAAAAAAACGCGTTATCGTATTTTCCAGGTCACCGGAAAAGCGAATTTTTTTTTTTTTAATTAAGAATTTTTAAAAAAAAAAAAAAAAAAAATTTTTAATCGTTTTATGTTAAACCCCAAAAAAAAAAAATTTTTTTTTTTTGATTGTTTTATAAAAAGGTAAAACAAACAACAAACAACAAAATTCATTTTATTATTTATATATATTTTGTTAATTTTTCACGTGTAAAAGTAATTAATACTAAAAATCGTTTTAAATAATAATAATAATAATAATAATAATAGTAATAGTAGGACGAAATCGTTCCCGTAGGGAAAAAATAAATAATTTTTAATACTTTAAGATTTAACCTCTTCTTCTTCTTTCACACTTTTTTTTTTTTTTAATAACCTTTTATTCCTTTGAGAGTTCAAGAGGTCAAATTTTATTTAATTCGAATAATTTAAAATAAAAATTAATAAAAATTTTTGTTTTCAATTATTTATGCTGTCGAGTATTGTTTTAAAAAAAATCAAAACTTTATTGTTTTTTTTTTTTTTACGCACGCGTTTGTCTCTCCATTTTTTTTTTTTAATTAAAAAAAGGGAAAAAGGAAAAACTTTTATTTAGTGCGTAAAACGAAACTTTTTTAATATAAAAATATTATTTTTGAAAAATAAATTTTTTAAAGTTAATTAATATTAAAATTATACAGAAAAAAAACCAATTTCAGGTTTTTTTTTCAGGAGGCATTTGAATTTAATTATTTTGCGGTCATTTGATTGTAGGTATTAAAAGGGGGGGGGAGAAATGGGAGGAAGGGTTGGTTGGGAGACAATAATAATAATAATAATAAATTATTAAAATAAAATCGTCGTCGTTTTCATAAATTTTTTTTTTAGCATTGATACAAATGTGGTTTTAAAAATAAAATTTTTTCCCGTTAATTATATTTTAATAAGTCAATAATGATAATAATAATAATAATAATAAGTTATGTATTTATTAAATTACGTAGTAAGGAAATTTGTATAAAACGCCGCGTTAAAATTTAAAAAATATAAAATTAAAATCCTACCGGGATTAAATTCGTGAACGCGCGCGTGCGTTTGTTACACGGCGTACAACGCTCGCTCTATATATAAATCTAATAAAAAAACTTTTTTTCTTTTTTTTTAACAAAATAGCAGACGATTCTTTACGGTTGACAATTTTTATAAAAACGAAAGAAAGAATGAGAAAGAGAGAAAGGGAGGGGGGAGAGAGAGAGCTTTTATCTTAACTCTTTTTGAAAGAGGAAAAAAAAAAGAAAAAAATTGTTGTCTATCCATTGACCTAAACATTTTGACAAGTTAAACTTATTCCAAGTGTTTGTGCGTACGTGCGTAGGTGCGTGCGTGCGTGTGTGAGTTTTTATATACATACGATTTCATATGTTTTCCCTTTTGTCGTGTGTGTATTTCTCTCGTGAAAGGTTAAGTATTTTTCAATAAGTTTTTATCACAGTTTTGATAAAAAACATTTTGGCACTTGAATGAAAACATTACAGTCAGTATTATTATTATTATTATTATTATCATTATTTTATACAAAAAAAAGAAAAACTTTTTCTCACGGTTAATTTAAAAAAAAAAAAAAAAGTTTGCGTTCGATAAAAAAAAAAAAAAAAGTTAAAATTTTATTAATTGTGATAACATTCATTGTTTATCAAGTAGATTAAAATTAATTTAATAATAATAATAATAATAATAATAATAATAATAATAATAATAATAATAATAATAATAATAATAGGGGCGAAAACAAAAGAGAAAAAAATTTTGATGACGAAAAAAAAAAAAAGAAAGAAAGGAAAATTTGTTTTTTTTTATAAAACTTTCGCGTTTTTTTTTTTTTTTTGTTATAAAAAATTGGTTTTTGGTTACCACCACCACCATCACTTACCCTTCCCCGCTCTTTCTTCACCCCTCCTTCTCCTCCCCCCCCCCAAAAAAAAAAAGTTCGGTCGTAATAAATATCTCATCAAAAAATTCGACATTTTTTTGTTAAATTTACCGTGATCATCGCCATCGTAACGCCGCGTTTTTTTAATAATTTTCATGCGATTTTTTTCCACTTTACAATTTCAAAACATCATCTCTCTCTCTCTCTCTCTTTAATTCCGAGATTTGACGAATTCAAAAAAAAAAATAAAAATAATAAAAACGCGCGCATTTATTTCGTACGATTACGTACGTACGTCCGCCATAATCGATGACCCGAATACATTAAACCAAACAAAATGTATATAAATTCAAATCCCATTGGCAACTCGTATTTACAAAATAATAATAATAATAATAATAATAATAATAATAATAATGATAATTTTTTTGTACGTATTTTAAATAAAATGTCCATCAACCGAAATTGATTAATGTTTTACTTCCCTTACCGTTTAAACACAAAAAAAAAAAATCTCTCTTCGTGAACCTAAAAATAAAAATTTTTGTAAAATTATCATTATTATTATTTATTTTCTATGGCGTAAGGGATGAAGGGAGGAAGTAGAGAATGGGGGGATTGAGGAGTGAAAACAATTTTAAGATTTTTTTTTTTTTCTGTACTAATGAAACCGTATTTTTATATATATATATATATAATTTTTTTTTTCTTTCTAAACCGGATATAAAAAGTCTTTTTCATTAGATCTAATTCGATTTCTTTCTTTCTTTTTTCTTCTTCACATTTATTTTAATCTTGGGAATTGATAAATTTTTATATAGTATTTTTTTTTTTTAAAGTCAGCCGTGTTGATAAAATGTTTTTTTTTTTTTAAACAATTTATCTTGCATTTTATTTACGCGCGTTTTTACATTGTTCGCGTTACTATAAGGTTCATATCGTATGCTTGTTTTTTTTTTCGAAACGATTTTTAATAACGATTCGAAATTTTATATTGACGACGTCAAATCATTATTATTATTATTATTATTATTATTTGTTTTCATTTCGACTATTTTTTTGTTTAAGAACTTTTTCTTCCACTTTTAGAACGACATCGATTGATGCTTAACTATAAAGTGGCTCACGTAAGATTAACACCTATTAATGTTTAAGTGAAAAAAATATAAAAAAAAGTCACGTTAAAATTTAAAAAAAATTTTTTTATTACGCGTGCGTGAGTGCGTAAATGCGTGAGTGTGTGCGTGAATGCGTATATATAAAAAATATTTAGTAAAAAAAAAATTACTTAATATATCTTATAATAATTTTATATTCTACTTCCTTTTTTTCGATGATAACGCGGGAATTCGTCGTTACGCGCGCGTTACGACGAATTTTTCACTTATTTATTATTATTATTATCATTATCATTATTAATATTATTTAAAAAAATAATAGTGCGTTTTTTATATTCATTTATCGAAATGAAGAATTTAAAAAAAAAATTTTGTACAAAGAAAAAAAAAAATTTGTTTAATATTTTGTTAATACCGATCGATAAGTTTAATAAATATTCACAAATATATTTCGAGACTAAAGATTCGTAACGAAAAAAACAACAAACAACAAACAACAATACTAACAATCCCACACAGGAAATTTTTCGTGTAATACTAGTAAATTATCATTTTAAAATAATACGTTATGTAGAATTTTTGAATTTTTATCACACAAAAAAAAAAAAAAAAAAAAAACTTTTTTTTAATATTTTAAAAAACAAAGAGGTCAAAGGTTAAAATTAAAAAATAAAATAATTTTTAGATATAAGAGAAATTCAATGAAAAATAGTTTTAAAAAATATACGTTCGGAAAAAAGAAAAGAAATAAATAAAGAAAGAAAGAAAAAAAGAAAATCCCATTATCGGGGTATCTCATTTTTCTCGTTAGTAACCACGCGTTAAAATGGCCACAGGATGTGTTTCCCCGTTAGTTATTGAATTAATGGCAAACTAAGTCTTGATATATATTAATGTTGAGATTAACGAAATAAAAGATTATATTTACCTTATGGGTTTTTATAAAATTTTTTGTAACCGGAAAAGGAAGCGCAGACCAAAAATGAGAAAACACAAAAAAAAAAACCTTTACAATCAATGGTTTCTTAAATTACGTGTATACTTTCGTCGTAATAGTTAAAAATTTTTTTTTTTTTATTATTAAATAATAAAATTCTATTAAAACTCATTATTATGCTCATCGATTTATTAACGCGTATTATTATTATTATTATTATTATTATTATTTATATATATTAAAACAAATTAAATTTATTAGGATGTGTATAAAAAAATTTAAATTTTTTTGCGCCCAATTTCTATATATATTAAAACTTCCGTGTACATAAATTTGTATAAATTATTTATTAATAATAATAATAATAGAAATATTAATAAATTTATTTATTTATTTATTTAATTATTTATTTTTATTTAAATGAAAATAAAATTCTTTAAATTAATTATTTATCGGATAATAATAATAAAAATAAATACGCACAATTATTTATTTATTTATTTATTTTTTCTTACTTTTATTTATTATTATTATTATTTATTAACTTACGTAATACATAAATAAATAATAATTGTTTATTTTTTAAAAATGATTTCTATTTATTTATTT
>NW_002987445.1:590987-593546 GCF_000006295.1 Pediculus humanus corporis
ATTTTCTTTTTACGGCAATTTGATTGAATAGTTGAGAATGATTGATTTTTAATTAAATTTTAAATATTTATATAAATTTATAAAAAAAGTTGATTTTTAAGTTATTAAACATTTAAATATATATAAATACATAAATAAATATTTATTATTTAGTTATTTTAATAAAAAATAATAATAATAAATAAAATTTTATGTAAGTTAAAAGTATGTATTTATAATTATGTATAAATTCCGAAAAAAAATTAATTAAAAATAAATAATTAATAAATTTTGTATTTAATAACAAAAAAAAAGAAATTAGGCATACGTATTTAGAAAGAGTGAAAGAGAGAGAGAGAGAGAAATAATAAAAATTTTTAATATATATATACATAAAACGTAAATAATAATAATAATAATTTCAGTAATATGTAATTTATTTACGAAAAAAAAAAAGTTCAATTTATATTGATGATAATAATAAAACGTTTCAATTTAATACATACATATATACATAATTCATTTTATTTTTTTTTTACTTATTTAAAATAAATATATATATACAGGAAAATAAGATGATAATAATAATAATAATAATAATAATAATAATAATAATAATAATAATAATAATAATGATAATGATAATAATATTATTATTATTATTATTATTATTATTAATAATTAAATATTCGACGCGTTCGACGGAAAAAAAAAATTTTATAAAAAATTTTAAGATTAAATATTAAATATAAAAAAAAAAAAAAAAAAATAGGTTTTAGAGATTTTATCGTGTAAAGTAGTCTTAATAATAATAATAATAATAATAATAGCTTTTTGTAGCCCAAAAAGTGGCCTTCGAAAGCTTCGGTTTAAAGTAATTTTTTTTTTTTACGTTCTCCCCTTTTGTTTTTTTTTGTTTTTTTTTTCCAGTGTTTATTTTTTTGTAATTCACGTAATCGGAAGGTTATTAAAAAAGAAAAAAAAATTCCCAGGGACGAAAACGGAAATGAGGGAGGGTAAAAAAAAATTTTACAAAAAAGAGAAATTTTTTAAGGGTTGAAAAGTATGATAAAAGCAAAAAAAAATTGAGCTTTTATTATTTATTTCTTTTTTTTTTTTAAATTGTAATTTGAACGTATGTAATAATAATGAATTGTTTCGTTTGTTCGTTTGTTTGTTTTTTTTTGTTTGTTTTCATTATTCCCAATTAATAACACAAAGAAAAAATTTAACGTTTTTTTTTAAAAATAAATAATAATAATAATAATAATAATAATAATAATAATAATAACGATTAATTCGATCAATTGGTTATGTTATAATGACGTCATCGTTACTTTTTTTACAATATTTAAATTTTATTAAAATCCCTGGAATTTTGGGGATTTTTTTTGTCTCTTCCATCTTTTTCTCTTTTTTAAAAAAGAAAAACAATTTAAAGAGGATTCAAATTTTAAAAAAAATTTTTTTTTTTTATTATCAAATAGCAAATTAATTCATTAGTGACAAAAAAAAAAATTAGGAGCTATTAAATATAAAACCAAATCAAAAAAAAAAAAAATTTTTACGAAAAAAAAAGTAAAAAAAAAAAATTTTGATTCTTTAGTTGCTAAGCAACCCCGTGACGTCATATTTGGCCGCACCTTCCCTTATCTGGGGGTTTATAAAACGTGCTTTTTGACAGCTTTGCTTCATTCTTCCTCTGAGTGTGCTACAACGTTCAAAAAGTTTAATTTTCTTTTTTTTTCTTCCTTTCCTATCCTTCTTTTTATTATTATTATTTTATTTTTACTTCTTCTTATTATTATTATTATCGTAAAATAAAATATAATAATAATAATAAACTTTTTTGAAAAAAATATCCGGTGGCGTCGTTGTCGTCGTCGTCGTTTAGTTATTATTATACTTTTCTATTCTCATTTACTTTACACAAAAAAAAATTAAAAACAAACTTTTTTCGGAACGTTATTAAATTATTATTATTATTATTATTATCACTATTTACTTATCTTTATCACTCCCCCCGCCGATTAAAATTCCCCCCACCCCACATTAAAAATGATTTAAATGACAACAATGGTCTTTCATATTTAGGCAACATATTCACATATTTCAATAAATTTTTTTCTGCGATCGATAACAATTAATCGATACCACGTTATTATTATTATTATTATTATTAAATTAATTTTTTTTTGTTTCTAATAAAAAAACGTCGTCACGGATCGATCTATTGAAATTTAATAAAAAAAAACAAGAGGAGAAGAAAAGGAAGAAGGGAAAGAGATGGGGAGAAAAAATAAAAAAATTCTTTAATTACTCACATTGCTCATAGAATTAATAATAATAATAATATTAATAATTTAATAAATATATATATATATATATATATATACATAAGTTTAAAATTGTATATAAATAAATAATAATATTAATTAATTTAAAATATTTATTTATTTATTTAAATAATTAATATTTAAGTCGTATATATATATAAATTGTACATTAAATTTTTTTTTTTTCATTTACCCTTCAAATTGTAATAATTGTAATCTGTTGTATTTATTATTATTATTATTA
>NW_002987445.1:594680-620896 GCF_000006295.1 Pediculus humanus corporis
GTTGATAAATTATTCTACTATTTACTAAAATGAAAGTAGTAGAATGTTGAAGATGCTTTTTTTTCCCTCCCTCCCTCCAACCATTTCCGCCATTTTATTACGTCACGCGTCGCGTACTGATAAATCGATTTAAATTTGATTTTTTTTTTTTATTGATTTTTATTATTTATTATTATTATTATTATTATTATTATTATTAAAATAAATCGTTTGCTTTTTTTTTTTTTTTTTTTAGGAGAATGATTTTATAAAAAATTTAAAAATAAAAGGTAAGAAAATTTTTTTTTTTAAATTTTCATTGACATCTCGTGAAAATTCATACACTCACGCACACACGCACGCACGCACACGTACGCACGCACACGCACGCGAAAAAAAAAATAAAAATTTTTCTTTTTTTTGTTTAATCGTTTAAAACTAGAATTTTTGCAAGGATTTTTTTTTTTTTAAACATTTCCGGTTCAGAACTTTCGCGAATAAATATTAGTTTTTATTATGGGGGGAAGAAGGGAAAAAAGAGGAGGGGAAAGATAGGAGAAAATTACAGGATAGGGGATAGGGAACGGGGAAAGAGATGATGGGGAAAAAAATTTTTTTTTTTTTTTGTGTAAAAAAGGAAAAAATTTTTCAGAAGTAGCAGCAGCAGGATCAGGAGCAACAGCAGGAGTAGTAGTAGTAGGAGGAGGAGGAACAGCAGGTGCTGCTTGTTGGCACATTAATGAGCCGTTAGCCTGGCAAAAGATATTTAATTGAGAAATAATTATTTTTTTTTTTTTTTAGTCATTAATTCATTTTTAATTCAATCATAAAAATTTAATTTTTTTTATTACTTAATAACGCCGCGTTTTTTTTTTTTTTACGTTTTCCACTCTCCTCTTCCCTCCTCTCCTCTCCTCTCTTCTTTTTTTTTACTTAAAACCGATCGTTTATTTCCTTTTTTTTGCAACTTCCCTTAGGCCCCCCTTTCCCATTCGAAACGTTTTTTCATTTTTAAAATTTTAATTATTTGTTATTACGCACGTACTTAACGCACGATTTCAAACTCTTATCATTTATCAAAAAAATTTTTTTTTTTTTAATTTCTACACGCAAACAACAACGACAACAACAACAACAAATCCCAACATTTGATAAACGTTATCACATAATTGTTTTTATTCATAACCGCACTCATTTTTTTTTCTTTTCTTTTTTAAATTACCCCTCCCTCTAGCTTTCAAAAAAAAAGCTTTTCATACAAAATTTTTCCTTCTGTTTGTCTACGACTACAATCTGGTTTGTATAATTTTTTTTCTCTCTCTCTCTCTCTCTTTCTGTTTCGGTTGTCATCTATTTAACATAATCCCATTCCGACATTCCAAGATTTTTTTTCTTTTTTTGGCCTAATATGATTTGAATATATTTATTTAGATATTTCACTTTTTCTTCAAAAAAAAAAAAAAAATGTGCGAATAGAGAGATAGAGAAAGGAAGAAAGAGAGGGAGAGGGGAGCGAGGTTAAAGGTCACCAAGACATTTAAAAAAAAAAAAAAACCCTTAACATTATTCCCAATGTTAAATTTTCCATTTGTCGATTTTTTTCTTTTTCTTTGTGAGTTATGGGTATTAATGAAAAATACATGAGCATGTATAAAAAAAGAGAGAGAGAAAGAGAAAGAAAAAGAAAAAATGAAAAAAAGAAAATTTTGAGGTAAAATATAAATTCGATGAATTTTTGACGTGTAAGAAGAAGAAAAAGAAGAAGCATTAAAATCGTTTTAAAATTTACGCTTAAAAAAAAAAAAAAAAATTTTTTTAATGCTTAAAAACGTACGAATGGAAAGGATGGGAGAGAAGGGAAGGGGAGGAGAGGAGGGGGTGAAGGCGGTTATAAGGAAAAGGATGATAAAAAAAAAAAGGATTTCGTTTTTGTTTGAAAAATTTTTTAAAAAAAAAAAAGATTCATTTAAAATTTAGCTGTATTGATTCAAGAAAGCATTTATACTTTCCCTGTAACATTTGCTACTACAAAACTATAAAACGAAATTCAAGTTGAGAATTTAAAAAAGGAAGAAAAAAAAAGATTTCTCTCTCTCTCTTTCTCCCACTTTCTTTCTCTTTCTCTCTCATTTTCTTCATTTTGGCTTGAGTTCAAAGTTTTATTATTATTATATATATATATTTTGGGAGTTCGAAGATTTCTTATTTGTTTTTTTAAACGTATTTAAATGATTCTTTTCGCGAAATTTCCCTAAAGACGGAAAGCGAGGAAAAAGAAAATGGGGAGAGGGGGAAAAAAAAAGAAAAATATAAACTAATTGACTAAACAAAACAAAACAAAACAACGGCAAACATTCGTCGGCAATTGACAAAAAAAAAAAAAATATAAAAAAAAAAAAAAGAAAAAAAAAGTTAACGCTTATTTTGAAATTTATCAATAAAAATTTCGCATGCGCACGAAACCTTTCGATTGTTTAAAGGTTTTAAACTTCCCTTACAACCTTTTCTACCAAAAAAAAAGGCTAAAAAAAAAAGTTTCGACTTTTCCTTTTTTTTTTTTTTATATAAACCTTTTAAGCATCGTTTTTTGTATATAAATTTTTATTCGTATATAATTCAATTTTCAAAATGAAAATCACGTGGTTAAAGCAATTAAAAAAAAAAAACTGCTACCAACTTTACAAAAAAAAAAAAAATTTTTTTTTACATCGATTCGTATTAATTTAATTTAAGTAAAACAAAAAAATTTCATTGATTTTTTTTTTTATGAAACTTTCGATCGAACTTCCGGACCGGAAACAAAAACCTCGTTAAAATTAAACCGGAAGTGACGTAATTAAAAAAAATTATTTTTGTTGTTTATTATTTTTTTTTTATTATTACACGTGGTTTTTTGTGACGTACGAATTTCGTCACAATAAAAAAAAAAAAAATTTATTTGTTGACGCGTCAATCAAAATCAGGTGTGACATCATAATTGTCGTCACGTTTCAAAAATTTGAAACATTTTTATAAAATCCAACAATCCGTGTAGGGGAACTGACCGAATTTGTTTGTTTATAATTAATAACTTTTAAAATGTTTAAATTAAAAAAAAAGTTTTTAATGAATTAATTAACCAAAACAAACAATTGTCGGGATTTTTTATTTAAAAAAAAAATGTCTGACTCTCTACTGTTTGTTTGTTTGTAACTTTTTAAATGTGAGACACTTTGAATAGGATTATACGATTTACTTTATTCTGTCGTTTAACAACTGTAAAAAAGATTTTTGTTCTTGTTCGTATCTTTAAAAAAAAATGGCGGTGGAAAAACAAAAAAACTTTTCATTATGTGTTAAATTTTTGTCCGGAAAATTTTTATTTAGTTTTTCGTTTTAATTTTTATTTCATCAAGGAATGTGAAAACGTAAAACGAGGTGTAAACAAACAACAAAAATGAGGTCGTTGATTTTTAGTTTTTTCTAATTAGAAATTTTCAAATATCCATTTGGTTAAATTCAAATTATTTTTACCGGGTTTGTTTGTTTGTTTGTTTCTATGTTTGTATTCCTTCGTATTTTTTTTTCTTTTTTAGAATAATTTAAAATGCGTTGTTGCGTTTCCATAAAATTGTTTAGCTATTTATCAAAACACAAATTGTAAAACGAGATAGTTTGTTTTTTCATATAATTTTATAACAAACAAACAACGTTTTACTTAATTTTGGAGAAAATTCCAATTGTTTTTTTACCTTTTTTTTATGTTTTCTTTATGAAGACGAATAACAACCGCAGTGTCACTTTATAAAGAGTAATAAATGTTGATGATTGTCGGTTGTTGTAGGTTATTGTTGTGCGTATGTGTAACCAAATGTTATGTTTGATACCTAATTACGTGTAAATTTTACTGTCGTTTGTTTTTTTTTTTTGTTAGAAACATTGTTGCCATAAAATAAAATTGTTTACGACAGCATTGCCTTATCACAATCCCTTTTTTTTTTGGTTAACACAGGAGAAATCCATTTCGCACTAACCTCCCTCTCCACCCGGTAGCAGGAAGAGTGTGAGACTCGGCCGAAGCCACTTCCTACACTGAAACTCTTGGACGTGTTTTTTCATGCTCTTTTTTGGAGGGAGGGGTGTTCGCAGGTTCAACTCTCTCCTGAGCCAGAACCGTCAGGTCCACACTCGCGAAAGTGGGAATCCCACCTGAGGAAGATCCCGGTACTTCCTTTTTTTACCCTTCGAGAGACAGTCCCGATCTGTTACCATCGTTCCTGCCACTCCCGCAGAGTCTGCGAGTTTTCGGGGAGAGAGAGAGTGTCTGGGGTCGCGAATCCCGTTCATCTGCCTTCCTTTCACGTCACAGTCCCACATTTTCTCTATTCGGATCAAGTACTCAGTTTCACCCCTTCGAACAAGAATCGCCACATCTCCAATGCCTCGAAAGGGTTCTAGGTCCTCTTATCCCCTCTGTAGGTAGGGGTCGGTTCTTGTTCGGACTTTTAGACTTTCAGGAATTGAACCCACGACTTTCAACTCGGTGACTTTTGGGCCGATTATTCCCTTATTCAGACTCAACCTGGCTACCTCGAGCTTCCCCAAGACATCCGGACGCCTAGTCAACGTGGAAAATCCATTCCCAGAACATCCTCTCATCCTCTCCCGAGTAGTTGGATTACGAGAATACACCACCACTCCCGACTAACATACATAATACAATAAAAATTTTTTTTTTGTTTTAAATTTTTTTCCGCTCGTAATAAATTTTAATAAATATTATTACTCTCTATTATTTCTTTTTTAATAAAAATTATTTTTTTATTACTTTTTTATTACTTAAAAATCCGTTTAAAATTTTCTTATAAATTTATCGTATAAAAAAAAATTTAGTTGAGAATTGAAAAAAATCTCGCATTTCTCTTTCTCTCTCTCATTTTTGAATAAAAAAAAAATTTTTTTTTTACATAATATCATTTTAAATGCTGCCAACCGTTGGACAAAAAAAAACATTTTTTTTTTTTGATTGTTTCAATATTTAATTTAACATTAATTAAATTTTTGTTTACGTAAGTGTTAATTATTTATTATTCGGGATTTTAATTGTAAATTTTAAATCTTACAAAAAAAAAACTTACGGTAATAATATTTAATATCAGCATGATGATGATGATGATAATTTAAATTAAACAACCGGTAAAAAATTTTTCCTTTTTTTTTAATAACAAAACGATGACGTCATTTAATTATTTCAAACGACTTTAAAATTGAATAATAAAAAATTTATCGTTAATTAATAATTTTTTTTTTGTTACAATTGTATTGAAACTTGTCAAAATTAATTTACAGTGTAGCCAACATAACCGCAACAGACAGAAAGTGAAAACCAAAGGAAAAAAAAAATTTCAATATCGACACTACAAACAAACAAGCAAACAAACACGACATTATATTCGATCGGTTGTTTGTTTGTTTAAATTTTTTTTTAAACGACGTGTTTATTATTATTTTTCATTCTTATTATTAATTTTTGTTAAAATATTCTTTTGAAATTGAGATAGAGAGAGAGGGAGAGAGAGAAAGAGGGAGAGGGAGAGAGAGAACAAACGAAAATTTTTCCTAAAATCATTTTCTTTATTAATAAAATTATGTTTAATAAGGACGGAGAAAGAAAAAAAAAAAGATAAAAATGAAAAAGTGTTTTGCATAAAATTTTTTCTTTGTTTTGACATCATTTTTTTTTTTTTTTAAAAAAATTATAAAATTCACTCTTCTCTTTCAAAAAAGTGAAATTATATTATTATTATTATTATTATTATTATTATTATTATTATTATTATCATCATCATCATCATTTTTTTTTTAATAAAACTTTTAGCCGGAATATTTTATTTATAACGTTTTTTTTTCATGTTTTTTTTTTTTTTAAAAAAATAAACAAACGAATTGCAAATTGTTTTACGTTACAAAAGAATTTTTTTTTTTCGGTGACGGGGGTAGGGGAGAGAAGAGAAGGGAAAATTTAAAAATTTACATAAAATATTTTTGTCAAAATAGAGAAAAAAAAAGGAAAAAAGGAAAGAAGGAATGGTTTTCACTTTATTACGTGTTAAAAATGTTTTTTTTTTTTTTTTTTTCTAAAAAAAGGAAAACAAGAACAACGAGTGTCGATAATTTACCAGACCGAAGAATTTAAATATAAGAGGCTTATGATGCAAAGTAATAAAAATTGAGAGAAAAACAGAAAAGTGTCGAGTAAGCCAATAACTTTTCTGCCAAACTCAGTTGACAAGATTTTCTTTTTTTTTTTTTTTTGTTCTCTTCTTTTTTTCAAAAGTATTTTCAATATGCCTGAATGTAATTTTAAAATCCGCGAAAAAAGAACTCGACAACTACGACAACAACAACAACAACAACGTGTCGGATATTAACGAAAGTTAAATTGAGTTTTGAAATCTTTTTCATACCTTTTTTGCTATCACATCCGAATTTCTCTTTCTTTTTCTATCTCTCTCTCTCTCTCTCTCTTTCACTCCCCTTCTCTTTGTCTCACTCTCTCTCTCTCTCTCTCTCTCTCATTCACTTTGTCTTTCTCTCTCTCATCGTCATTTTTCTTTTTTTTTTTTTTTTTTTTTTTTATAATGCGACGTTTTCTCATTAAAAATATTTTAAATTCTTTTTTTTCCACCCCTTTTTTTTTTTTTTTTTTTTTTTTTTTTTTTTAAAAGAAAATTTTTTTAAAAACTTTTTTTTCTCTCTCTCTTTCTCTTTGTCTCTCTCTCTCTCTTTCTTTCTCATTTTCACTCACCTTATAAAACGTAAAATTTATTCGTTGTTTGTTTTGATACCTTAATAAATTAAAATAAATATAAACATGCGTAAAAAAAAAATATTAAATTTTTCTTTTTCTTCGAGTTTTTAAAACTTAAATTTTATGAAAAAAAAAAAAAATAATAATAATAAATTTTCTTCTTTCCAGCTCCTCCCTCTACCCCTTTTCCCCTCTTCCCGTATCGGCTCATTAATAAAAGTTCGAAGGAAATGTCAAAAAAAACAAACAAACTAAAAAACTAAAAAGTAATTTTATTATTATAATTTTTTAACAAAAAAAAAAAAAATTCAGTGTACCGGAAATAAAGAAAAAACTCGAATAATAATAAACAATAATAATAATAATAATAATAATAATAATAATAAGCCAACGGCCATAGCGTGCTGGTCACACCGGTTCCCGTACGATCACCGAAGTTAAGCAGCATCGGGCGTGGTGCAAACTTGGATGGGTGACCGTTTGAGAACGCCACGTGCTGTTGGCTTAAAAAAAAAGAGCAAAAAAATGAGAACAAGACAAAGTAAGAACCAAAAACAAATCTTGTTCTACTGTCGACCTGAGGCAGCTCGACGAGAACGTGAATTTCACTGCTTCTGACCCTGGCCACTCCAAAGATGTTAGTCACCGGAGCCCAGTTCAGGAGACAAATCGTTCCCATCGAAAAAGACGGACTCAGGAAGACCTTCAAGAATTGATGTGGTGCTATCTTATAATAAGTGGCACCACCGAAATTCGAGTATTTGTCCCTAAGGAATCGGGTAGAAACCTCGGATAAATACTTAAAAACTCCGACAAGTAGCCTTGTCGTGTTTAATGGTGGAATAATAATAATAATAATAATAATAATAATAATAATAATAATAAATAAATAAAAGACAATATCGTTCGTTATGTTTTTTTTTTTTGTACAAACGATGTCGATCTCGTAAAAAAAATCTTTTGAAACTTAACTCTTTCTTCTTCTTTTTTTTTTTTTAACATCATCATCATCATCATCATTATCATCATTATTATTATTATTATCGGTATTTTATTTATTTTCGACCAATGACAAAATAGATGAAATGACGTTGTTTGTCTATTATTTAAGAATCGTCATTGAAAAAAGTAAAATCAAAAAAAAAAAAAAAAAAAGAAGTAATCAGAAGTTCTTTGGAGAAGAGAGAGAGAAAGAGAGAGGGAGAGAGAGAGAGAAAGAGAGAGGGAGAGAGAGAGAGAAAGAAAGAGAAAGAGGAGAGAGATGAGCCGTAAATAATAATCAATAAAAAGAAGTTTTCGAATAAAAAAAAGCAGAAGAAAAATAATAATAATAATAATAAATAAAAATCTAAATTTTAAAAAATTTTATACAAAAAAAAGGGGAGAGGGGGGAGGGGAATGAGAACGAGAAAAAAATAATAATATTTTGAAACCGGAAATGTTACTTTTCTTTTTTTTCCCACGTAGTTCAATAAAATTTTAAAAAATTAATATTAATAATAATCTTTAACAAATATTTAAGTCTATTCTTGTTTTTTTTACAAAAAAGGAAAAAAGGAAAAAAGGTTTTTCTCGTACAAAGGAAATAGAAGTTAGTGTAGAAAGAAAGAAAGATAGATAGATAAATATAGAGCCAAAAGAAATTGACCTCAAACCGCTTTTGTTTCCGGTAGACAGAAAAAGAATTGGGATTACAAAGGTTAAAACCCGATTGCGCAGAGTCTTTCTCTCTCTCTCTTTCTCTCTCTCTCTCTCTCTCTCTCTCTCACAAAAATCTTAAAAACCTATTGAAAACGTATATAATGTTTAATTAACCTGGGCGAGGTTTGTTTTATTTAAATAATAATAATGATAATTATAACATACATCATCATCATGTTGAAGGGAAAAAAAAAAAAAGTGTTAAAAGACTTTCTTGGGAATTGTTGTCTGTTTCTCCCTCCCTTCCCTCTTTTTACCGTCGACGGTTCCTCCCACTTCCCCCATCCCCATACGTCGTTTTTACCAAACTCTAAACAAGTAATAAAAACAGTTGAGATATTATTATTATTATCATAATAATAATAAATAATAAATTTAATTTAATATTCCGTTAAAAAAAAAAAAAAAAGTTTTTTATTTTTTAAATTAAAAAAAAAAAAAAAAAGATGGCGTGTTTTATTATTAAGGATGAGGAGTTTTTTGTTGTTGTTGTTGTAATTATAAACTTAAATGTTAACAATGAACAAAAAAAAAACACAAAACAGATTTTTAAACCCGCAACATCCGCCGAGTTTTTAAATCGAATTAAGAAAAAAAAATTTTTTTTTTTTTGTTTTCCGTTTCCGTTTTTGAAATTAAAAAAAAAAAAAAATTAAAAGTTTGAACGTAACACACACACACGAGAGGAAAGAGATCCTAATTAATTGGAGATTGTTTTTTTTTTAAATTCGTTTCCGTTTTGCGCGCGCCCTTTTTTTTTATTTGTTACGTAACTTCCGTTTTGTTTTGATTTCCTATTGAATATAATAATAAATTTTATATATATATATATATATATATATATATATATATATATATATATATATATATATATATTTTGTTTTTTTTTTTTTAAAAAAAAACATTTAATAAGGTTTTTACGATAGATGATTCTATTTGAAAATTTTAAACGTTTTCGCTCGCTCGGTTGCTTGCTCGTGTCGCGCACTCACATACACGTCCGTAAAAAATAATGATGGAAAAAAAAAGGAAAAAGAGAAGGATTGTTCGTTGTTGTTGTTCGCACGTTTAAAAACTTTTTTTTTTTTTTACCCCAAAATAGAAAATTTATAATTTTTTTTTAACACGTGTTGGTGGTAAAACAAAAGAATCACGTGATCGTTTCCTATTTTAATTAATTAAATAATTTTTTTTTAAACAATGTAAATAAAGCATGATGGACTTTTGATAATGAGGACGACGATGATGATGGTGACAATGTGATGATGACGGTGATGATGAAGGCGGCAATGATGAAGGCGACGATGACGATGACGACGGTGATGACGATGGTGATGAGGTTGATAAAGACGACGATGAAGAGGGCATTGATGATGACCATGATGATGATGATGATCATGATGATGACAATGATAACGATGACGATTGTAACAATGGTGACGATGACGATGGTGACGATTATGATGATGATGACGATGATGATGATGATGGTTGTGATGATGGTGATGATGAAGACGGCGTTGATGATAGTCATGATGATGACAATGATAACAATGACGGTGGTGACGATGACGATGATGATGATGATGGTAGGGATTATTATGATGATGATAATGATGGTGACAATTTTTTTTTGTTAGAGGAGGAGGAGGAAGAGAAGGAAAACAAGAGAGAAAATTTTGTTTTAAAAATAAAAAAAAATGGCGACTTCATTACGTAAACATATTTTAACGCTAACGCTTTTTATTATTATTATTATTATTATTATTTACATAAGCTAAAGAATAAAAAAATTTGATAACATTTTAATTTACCGTTAATATTATTATACCTGGAAAAAATAGATAATACATATTTTTTTTATTTAGAATTAACAAAAAAAAGAAAAAAATCATTTGATGGGTATAAAAAAAACCACAAAGCTCGTTTCCCTTTCTCGAAAAACCTTCCCTTGACGGTTTTCATTTTTTTTTTTTTTTTTGTTAACCATTGTTTGCTTTATTTAATTCACGTGAATAAAAAAAAAAAAAAAAAATTTTTTTTTTCTCAAGTCAACAAAATAAACGGTTTTTTTTTTTTTTTTCAATTTAATTTAAATTTGACGTTAGGGATTCAAACCGTAAAGGAAAAAAAAAATTCGATTAATTTTATAATAAAAAAAAAGGGAAAAAAAAAGGAGACAAAAATAAAAATAAGTAGATGGAAGAATCACAAAAATCTATTAATGAGTTAAAGTAATTGAGGAGTGACGTGGGGAGGGGGAGGAGGGTTGGAAAAAAAGCAGAAGAAAAGAAAAAAAAAATAAACACGAGAATTAAAAGTTGTTTTTTTTTCAGTGGATAATTCGTAAGCTAAACATGAGAAAAACAAAATCGTTAAAAAATTTTCTTTTTTTTAAAATATATGTGATATTGTTAAAAAGTATATCAATTTAATTTTTCATTCCTGTTGGAGAAAATTCATGGAAAAAAAAAATAGAAAAATTTCTGTTTTTTTTTATTATTGCAAATGGCGGGCGTATCGAAAAAAATCCCATAAAGTTAATAGAAGCAAATCGAGAGAAAAAAAACCAATTCTATACAGAGTAAAGAAGAAGAAGAAGAAGCAAAAAAAAAACTTTTAATTGACGCATTAACAAGAAAAGATAAAATGTCAAAGTAAAAAAAAAAAAGTTCTAGAAAAAAAAGAAAAAAAAAACTGTAGAAATCAAAAAAAAAAAAAAGTTATTGAAATTCTAGTTAGAACCTGAATCGTTATCGATTTAGTTGAGACTTTTTTTTTCCTCTCCTTACGGAAAATCAAATTCGTCTCTTTTTACCATCACTCCCACACCCCCTCCTTCTGTTTCCTCTCACTTTTTTCACCTTTCGACCCCTCCCATTCCGATTTGAAAGAAGAAGAAGAAAAAAATCACTTTTTTTTTTTTAGAGGATTGTGCAAATACTTATCGCCAAGAAGAGAAAAAGAGCGAGAGAAAGAGAGAGAGAGTTTAAATAAAAATTCAAAGGAAATAACAAAAAAAGGAAAAAAACTTCAAATTCAACTTACGCCACACAGATTTTAACTTTTCAAAGGTAAAAAAAAAAAAAAAGTTATCAAAACATTTTAAACATTTTTTTTTTTTCAAATTGTATCGTCTATCGATAATAATAATAATTTTTTTTCACCTTCGAGAAATTTTTTTATAAATATTTCGGGGGGCACGATAAATCACGTGGGAATAAATCTTTCGACTGGTGCCACTTTGTTAGAATTTTTTTTTTTTTTTTTAACTTAATGTTTCAATAGATTTTTTTTTCTTTCGAAAAAAAAACGAATTGTTTCTTATCCTTAAAAAAAAACTTTTCGCCGGGGGTCTCCTCCCCCACACTTCTCCCTCCCCCCTCTCGAAGCTTCCATCTCCCCGATAATATTTTCAATTTAAAAAAAAATTATTATTAATAATCGTAAGTTTTTTACGTAACGGTGAAAAAAAAAACGTTTTAATTAATAAGTAATTAAAAACATTGCGACATCGACTATAAACAACAAGTTTTGCCAACTGAAAAAAAAAAACTTTTATTTTAAAAAGCTCATCCTCATCACTTAAAATTCTTTACTCGTATGATAAATTTAAATTCATCTTATACTTTACTTTTACTGTTTACTCACTTTTAACTTTTTTTAACAAAAAAAAAAAAAAAACTGATTATTATAGTCACAACCATAGCATATTAAAGAAACTGTTTTTCAATCTAAAAAAAAAAAAGGAAAAAAGGAAAAAAAAAGATTTTTTCCTTTTTTTTCCTTTTTAATAAGTAAAGATTATTAGCGACATAAAAGAGAAGTAGGGAGAGGGTGGGGGAGGGAAGGAGAGAGAGAAAGAAAAAAAAAGACTCGACAATTTTAATTTTTTTTGACATTTCTCATTTTTTTTCGTGTTTTTTTTTTTTTAATTATGTTTTCGTTTCCGTTTCCGTTTTTTTTTTTTTTTAATCGGTTTTTAAAACGAAATATTATTAATAATAATAATAATAATAATAATGAAATTTATACTAATCCCGTATAAATGCGTTTTGTTTTGTTTTTTTTTTTTAATTTGATTTGTTTTCGTCGTTTGTATTTAATTTCTGTGGTAAAAGTTTGGGGGGAGGAAAAGAGGGGAAAAAGAAGGGGAGGGGGGAACAAACGAGTATAAATTTATTTTTTTTGTAAATTTTATAACAAATCGAAATTATTAAAATTTATAATAATTTATTCTTCATTATTCGAGTTGGAGTAATAATAAAAAAATTAAATTTATCCTTTCGGAAAAAAAATTTATGACGTCATCACTTGGAAAAATAAAATAAGGATGAGGAGACTGAATGGTAGGGGGGGGGAAACGTTTGTAATGATTTTTTATTTTTTTTATTTTTCCTTACGTTAAGAATTATATATATCGAAAGTTCAAATCGTGTTTGTTTGGTTGTTTGTTTGTTTTTGTAGCTCGTACTGGAATTTTTTTTTTCTCGTACAATCTTTTTTTTAAGAGTTGAAATTCTTATTGTTTCGACAGGAAATTTTCTTATAAGCACGTAGTAGTAACCTCAGGCTCATTTACAAAAAAAAAAAATCGAAGAAGTATGAAAACCATCTGTTTGTTCGTTTGTTTTCCTTTTTTTTTTTTTTTTGTTGTTTCAATTCGAATTTTTCTTTTCACATATCAATAAATTTTCTTTTTTTTCTTTCCCTTTCGAAATAACCATTTTGAAAAAAAAAAAAATGACCATCGTTTAATCAATTCGAGTTTTTTTTCTTTTTTTAATACAACAACCGCAAACAACAACAACAACAACAACGGAAAAAAATTTTAAAGGAATTTAATTGTAAAAAATTTTTCTTTCGGACGAAGGTAAAATTAATTTTAAAAAAAATTTTTTTTTTTTTTTTTTTTTTTTTTTTTTTGACAAGAAAAAGATTTATTGATTTTTTAAATAAAAACGTCTTTCACGTAATTTTTTTTTTTTACAATGTTGTCAACTTGTCTTCATTTTTTCATTTAATTACAAAAGGCGTGTCGCGAAAATTGATCATTATTATTATTATTATCATCATTTGAATTCTTTGAAATTAAAAAAAAAAAATTAAAGTTTTCTGAAAGGTTTTCGTTTTTTTTTTATTCGACTAAATTTCAAATTGATAAGAAAAACGCACGCCCGATCTCTCTCTCTCTCTCTCTCATTTCCCCTTCCCCTCTTTCCCCTCCACTCCCCACCTCCCCAACCACGTAAAAATCATTCATTCATTTATCATTCAAACTAATTGTTCGTTCTCACGCTCTATTACTATTTCGTTTTACAAAAAACAAAAAAAATAATAATTTTTAAACTTTTGAAATTTTTTTTTTGTTTGTTTGTATACAACAACAAACAATTTTAATTTATTACGATTGTAAATTGTCGTTTGTTCAGTATGAGAATTTAAAAAAAAAAATCCGATAATAAAAAAAGGTCAAAAAGTGTTTTTTTAATGAGGTCTTAAAAGTTTTTTTTTCTTTTTCCCCATAAAATCCTTTTCTTTTCTTTTTTTACTTTTTTGTTTCAATTGTAAACATTTCAAATTAATTTTGAAATTCGGAAGAAAGAGTGTGATAAGGATAACAATAAACGAGGTGAGATAAAAGGGGAAAAAAAAATTTTTTTAGGGGGAAAGATAATAATAATAATGATATAATTTGGCTGTTAAGAATCGGTAGATCTTTCGTCGTTTTTTCCTCTCTCTCTCTTTTTCTTTCTTGTATAAAAATTTACTACTTGTCCGAAAAAAAAAAATTTTAATTTATTTTCATAACGGTTTTTTTATAAACGTACTCACGCGCACGTGTGCACGTTAAAATTACGTGGAAGCAGACGCGTAAGATTTTAATTTTTTTTCTTTTTTTTGTTCTTCTCATTATAAGAAAAACGTTTATGAATTTTTTCGACTTCTTATATCAATTTTATATTTTCGCGGGTTTTTTTTTTTAAATAATAATGATAATGATAATGATAATAATAAATTAAGACGAATTTCAAATTTAATTTAACAAAAAAAAAATTTTTTTAAATGGCCTTAAATGAATGAGGAAAAAAAAAGGATAAAAAATCCACACACACACACACACTTTTCGCTACATTTTTTCTCTTTCTCTCTCCCTCTCTCTCACTTTTTCTTTCTTTCTCACTCTCTTTTAAACAGTTTTCATTCTTTTTTCTGTTTTTTTTTTTTCCTTTCTTTAAGAGTTAGTACGCTTTTGTAATTTAGGGAAAAAAATTTTGTAATTTATTGAGTGAACCATTTTCAAATGTCACATTTTAAAAACGCCCCCGTTTTTTTTTTTTATATTATTTATGTCTGGGGGTTTTACCCCGAAAAAAAAATTTTTTTTTTTTTTTTTTTGTAAAAACGGTATAAAAAAAATGAATTCCTCAAACGAAAAAAAAAAAAATCATTGTTTTTTTTTTTTTTTTACTTTTCCCAAAAAAAAAAAAAAAAAAAAAAAAAAAACATGAAACAGAAAAGTCGTAGGCTATATTTATAAGGGTAAGGATAGTTTTAAAAACATTTGAGTTATTTCAACAAAACTCGCCGCAAATTTTTTTTCTCTCCCCTTCTCGTCACCTCCCTCCCCCGTCCCTTCCCCCGTTTCTCCCTTTCCACCCTTTTCTCATTCCTTTTTCTTTTCCTTTTTTTTTTTTTGAAAATAAAACAGTAGCAAATTAAATTTTGCAGATGCTGACACATGTCGAGACATAAGTTAGAAAAATAAAAAATATTTATACATTGCGTGTGTGTGCGTGCGCGTGCGCGTGTACATAAAAAAAAAAGGAAACAAAGGAAAGGAAAGAAAATTCCAGAATTTGTCAAAAGGAAAATTATTTTTAATCGTCTCCCTCTCTCTCTCTTTCTTTCTCTAAAAAAAATGATGTGATGATATATAACAGTCGTTCACTTTTTATTTCATTCATTCATTTATTCTCTCATTCAGTCACCATTCATTAAATTAAAAATAATAATAATAATCGATATGTAAAAATTATTTATTTAATTAATATTTGATATCAAAGATTGATTGAGTTTATGTATTAAAAAAAAAAAAAATCGTGAATGAATGTATTAATAAGGAAAACTTATTGAAGAAAATTTTTTCTTATGTACCTGATATTTATATTTAAAAAGGAAAGGGTTTAAAAGAAAATTCTAGACTTTTAGCAAGAACAACAAC
Source organism: Pediculus humanus corporis (assembly GCF_000006295.1). NCBI lineage: Eukaryota > Metazoa > Arthropoda > Insecta > Psocodea > Pediculidae > Pediculus > Pediculus humanus. The sequence goes on from NW_002987445.1 coordinate 610,376, forward strand.
AACAACGATATCAAGTAGATGTAAAAAAAAAAAAAAAATAAGAAAATTTTTTTAATAAAAAGGGTTTCTTGGGTTTTACCTCTAAGAAAAGTTTTACAATGGAAAACAACAAGTTTTAGTGAAACAACTTTTGATATTTGAAATCTAACGGTTATGAGTTTATACCATTAAAAGTTTTACAACGTAAAATACTAAGAGATATATTTTGTTAATGTTTATCTTTATTTTTTAACGGAAATTTTTTTTTTTCTAATTCGTGACGTATTTGTTTAAAAATGATGATGATGATGATGATGATAATGATATTATAATTAATTAATCTATGATTAAATTCTTTCTTTTATCATCAAAAAAAATGACAATTTCGAAAACAAAATTAAAAAAAAACATTTAAAAACAATAAGTAAAAAAATTCACGAAAAAAGTTTAATAATGATTATGTTGCGGTTGTTACCTGGTTGTTGGTTGTTGTTGTTGTTGTTGTCGTAACATAAGTTGTTATGGGTCATTGTGGTCGTCGTTAGATCTCTTGATTTTATTTACGTCCTATATTTGTTTTATTCGATTTTTTTCCCCCCGTTAATTCTATCAATTATAAAATTGAACAATAATAATAATAATAGCAATAATAATAATATTAATAATAATAATAATAATAATAATAATAAATTTTATTCGTGGTTAAAACATAACAAAATCCTCCTCACGCCGTGACTTTTTATTTAAACAAAAATAAAAAATTAATTTGCCTTTTCTTTTTTAAATTTATCCCTTCTCCTTGTTTTTCCTCCTTCTTCTTCTCCTCCCTCCCCTTAGCCCCCCCCCCATCCTCTTCCAACGGCGCACCTCAACTAACCTAATTTTACATAAATTTATGGTTTTATAAAATTTTCAAGGGTGTAATTTACTTAAATTTATCAGTAAAATTAAATATTTAAAAAAAAAAAAAAAAAAAAAAAGTAGAAAAAAAAAATTTCAATTTTCTGAATAATAATAATAATAGTAGGGAAAAGTTGTTCGCTTTAGAGTTTTTCCGAAAAAAGTTTTATCTGTTTGTTGACCGGTAAAAAGATTAGAGACGGAATATAAAGTACAAATTATACCAAAAAAAATTTTTAAACTCAAAATCTGTGAAGGAAAAAAAAAAAAAAAACAAATTTGCGTATGACGTTTATTCGATTGTAAAACTACCCCTAAGAGTTTTCCAGGTAAAAAAAAAAAATTGATTCAATGAAATCATAAAACAACCAACGAACGAACGAACGAACGAATGAATGAATGAATGAATGAATGAATGAGTGGAGAAAAAATAAGATAATTTTTTTTTATATTTTTTTCCCCCGTTTTTTATTATTTATTAAAATCCGTAGAAAAATGTTTTTTTCTTATTTTTCATTACGATTTTTATTATTATTATTATTACTATTATTATTATTATTATTATAACAGTAAATAAAACGTAGCCGTCGCGAAAGAAAAAAAAAATAAATAAATAGATAAACCTTAATGATATTGACGGTGATTCGTATCACATTTTAAATATTTAAAAAATAAACAAATAAATAATAATAATAATAATAATAATAATAATAATAATAATAAAAGCCAACGGCCATAGCGTGCTGGTCACACCGGTTCCCGTACGATCACCGAAGTTAAGCAGCATTGGGCGTGGTTTGTACTTGGATGGGTGACCGTTTGGGAACGACACGTGCCGTTGGCTTAAAAGAGCAAAAATGAGAACAAGACAAAGTAAGAACCAAAAACAAATCTTGTTCTACTGTCGACCTGAGGCAGCTCGACGAGAATGTGAATTTCACTGCTTCTGATCCTGGCCACTCCAAAGATGTTAGTCACCGGAGCCCAGTTCAGGAGACAAATCGTTCCCATCGAAAAAGACGGACTCAGGAAGACCTTCAAGAATTGATGTGGTGCTATCTTATAATAAGTGGCACCACCGAAATTCGAGTATTTGTCCCTAAGAAATCGGGTAGAAACCTCGGATAAATACTTAAACCCCGACAAATAGCCTTGTCGTGTTTAATGGTGGATAATAATAATAATAATAATAATAATAATAATAATAATAGTAATAATTAAATTGACATTAAAACGTTTAATAAAAATAACGGAAAATCGTCATGGTTGTCGTCGTCGTCGTCGTCAAAAACATTTTGGAAAAAAAAAAACGTTTAAATAAAATGTTACGTAATAATAATAATAATAATAATAGCGACAATGACGATGATAGCCTTGAAAATTGTTAAATGTAGGTTAGAAGTGGTTGATTACAAAACACAACAACAACAACAACAACAAAAAAAGAGAGAAAAAAAATAGAAAAGAGGGAGGGAGGAAGAAAAAAGTAAAAGTGTGTGTGTTGAGATTTTGACGAAAGACGTAATAAAAGTTAAAAGTGTCGAGTTGAAAAAAAAAAAAAAAACAAGGAAAAGACGGAAAAAAAACATTTTTAATAAAAAAAAAAAAAGAAAAAGGAAAAAGGAAAATTTTTTTTTATTCTTAAATATTCAGTCTGGTAGTTGAATGAATAAAACGAAATAAGAACAAAAGGATTTTGATTTTCTAAAGAAATGTAAAATCGTTTGTTACCCTTTCCCCCTCTTCCCCTCCTTTCTCCCCCTTCCCTCCGCTTCCCCCCGTCTCCCCCCACGCTTCTCAAAATAAATTCAATTGTTAAAACAAAGAAAGAAGAACGAGAACGTGAAAATTAATTATCTACTTTTTTTTTTTTTTTTAAAGAAACGATTAATATCTGAATGAAATTTGACTTAATTAAAAGCACGAAACGATAATAAGGAAAAACAACAACAACAACGACAGCAACAACAACATCAACAACAACAACAACAAAACAATAAGAAAAGAAGGAAGAAAAAAAAAAATTTTTTTTTTTTGAAAATTCTATAATAACTCGATGAATAATAATAATAATAATAATAATAATAATAATAATAATAATAATATTCAATTTATAAAATCGATAAAATTTAATTAGGAATTATCACGAACAATGATTTTCTCTCTCTCTCTCTCTCTTTCTATTGCCACTTTTAAAATGTCGTCTCTTTTCCTCTCTCACCCCTTGTCAACCCTTCGGCAAATCATATTGTTTTGACGTGAATAATCGTAATTTTAATAATAATAATTTAAAAAAAATTTTTGGCGGGTTTTTTAAATGACGTGGCACACACAAGCACACTATTTAATCGTAAACTTTTCCAATGTCATAGAGTAAATAAAATAAAAAATTTTCTTTTTGGGAGTGTACGTGTTTCCTTTTAATTTTTATCATTCCTTTTTTTGTACGACAGCCTTTGATTTTAAAATCGAAATAAATCGAAATAATTTTAAACTTTGAATTTCAAACCAATCGGTGGTGACGCAAAAAAAAAACTCTTTGATTTTTGTCACGCAACTCATCATTTCATCCCTTAATGTCTTCTTCCCCCTTTTTTTTTGTTTCCCTTAGTCCACAAGAGAAATAAAAAAAAAAATAAAGGTTTACAATATTTTATGTAAATTTAAAAAAAAAAAAAAACCATTCGAACGTACCTAATAGTCACCACCTTTTTTAATTTTTTTTTTTTTTCGTATCTTCTTCATCAGAAACGTTATCATTATTATCGTTACATTTTTTTCTTTCTCTGTTTACCACTTAAATAAAAAAAAAAAAAAAAAAAAAAAAAAACGTTATTTTGTAATGAAAATTCTAAAAAAAATTAAAATTAAAAAAAAAAAAAGGAAAAAAAATTTTAAAATCAATTTAATGAAAAAAAAAACGGGGAGAGTGGGGGAGGAGGGAGGGAAGGGAGGAGAGGGGAGAGTGAAGGAGGAAGAAGAAAGAAGAAGAAGAAAAGTTTTTTTTATAGAATAAGTGACAAGGAAATTTGAGAATTTTTTCTATCGTCATATTATCATCGGGGAGAAATAATCTTTTCGAATGTTTTTCTCCCTCTCCCTCCCCCCTCCCCCTACATTTTTTTCTGAATAAATTTTTCGACAGAAAATGAGTTTAAATTGATTTTTAAGTATTTTATTTGGCAGAGGAAAAAAAAAAAGATTTTTTTTTGTTTGTTCGCCTAAAAAAAAAATTTATCTCGACTGAACAAATTTAAATTATATTTAACAAAAAAAAAACTTTTTTTACACACACACACGCACGCACGCACGCACGCATCGAAACATTAAAAACCTCTTAAAATACATTTCCCCTCCCCTTCCCTCACTCCCCTACCACTCCCTCTCTCATGTATTTCGTTTTGAAAACAACAATAATAATAATAATAATAATAATACTCATAAAAGGAATAAAGTGTTTTTAATAAATAAAATATACATAAATTTACTATTATTTTTATTATATAAATATAAAAAAAAATTTTTTTTTTCGCGTTAACAAACAAATATTTACGTATTACTATTACTTATGTCATAGAGTAAGTAAACGTAATAATAATAATAATAATAATAATAAAATTTCATTCATTATTTACGAATGTTGTCAAAGAGAGGAAGGGAGGGGAAGGGAGGGGAAGGGAGGGAAAAGAGGAGAAACAAACCATTTTAAAGAGTAAAGTTTATTTTTTTTTTTTTTTTTTACAAAAGGAAAAAAAAGAAAAAAATTTACGTATATATTATTGTACATTTAAAATTCAATTTCCCCCGACAACGATTTAAAAAAAGGAAAATTTTCAATTCGGAAAAGCTCCTCACTCGGTTTTCCTCGTAAATCACATTGACATTCCGACATCAGCTTAGCTCAATCAAAAGAAAATATAAGTTGGGAGAAAAGAAAAGAAAAATACGTTTCAACCGTTTTTTTTTCTTTTTCCTTATTATTATTATTATTATTATTATTATTATTATTATTAATATTACAAGTTTTTATTTAAAAAAAAAAAAATTGTGGCGAAGGGAGGTGGAGGTGGTGGGGGGGAGGCGGTGATTGAAGGGGGAGAAAATATTTTTTGCGGTTGTAAAAAAAAAAAAAAAATATGGCGGCGTTCGTATTTGATTTTTGTTAATGATACCATCACGCGCGTTTTTTTTTTTTAATAACGTTTAATAAATTATCGTGCGTACGTGCGTTTTATTAAAAAAAAAAGATATTAAAAAAATTGACGTCGTTGTCGTTGGGTTTTCTTTTTTTGTGGAGGGGGGGAAAGGAAGAAAAGATAATATTTGCTTTTATATTATTATGCACTTTTCTTAATGACACCCTGAGGTTTTTAACAGAGTTATATACATAAACCTTAATCGTGCCTAATATAATGAAGTGTTACACGCACAAAAAAGAATTTTTAAATTTATAAAATTACGCGGGAAAATAAACAACGACGATGATGATGATGATGATGACGACAAGAGCGACTTTAACTCATCATAATATTTTAAATTAATATTACGCGAGGTGCGAAACTTTTTTTTCTTTTTTTCTTTTGAAAAAAATAAAAATATTTGCTTTAATTTTTTTTTATTATGAAATTTAAATATTTACAAAAAAAATTAAAAATGTTAAAAATGATAATGATAATGATGATAATGATGGTAGGGGGTAACGATAATTTTTTTTAAAAAAAAAACATATTTTTTTTTTTATAATTATTAAGGTTATTTAATTTAAAATTCATAAAGAAAAAAATTTTTTTTATCTGGAAAGAGAGAAAAAGAGGGGGAGCAGGAGCAAGAGGAAATGGGGCAGGGAAGGGGAGGGGAGAATCGCGTTGAAAAAAATAAATATTAAAATTTTTTTGATTTTTTTTTTAAAAAATAATTTTTGAGAAGAAAATTTAAAGATTTAAATAATAATAAAATAGTTTAAATAAAATTACATTTATCCTTAATTGTATCGAAAATTCAAAACCGCGGATGCCGCCATTTTTTTTTTTTAGTCTTCGATTTCACTTTGAAAACTTCTTTAAAACTCGACCGTTAAAATGGACTCCAGTTTTTTAAAAATTTTATTTAACGTTTTTGCGACAGAAATAATTTTGTAAAATAGTTTTAAAAATACCTTTTTTAACAAACTACGGAAACAGCAGAAGCAACAGCAACAACAACAATAAACAATTTTTTTTTTTATTTTCAGATACCGTAGCAGACGATGAAAATGCTTTTAATGAATATTTTAACAATGTTCCAAAAAGAGAGAGAGAGAGAGAGATGAAGTAGGATTAATCTATGATGCAGGTGAAAATCCGTTAAATGGGTTACGAAAAAAAAAAAAAAAAAAAAAGGATATTATAACCATTTTCTTATTATTATTATTATTAATATGTTTTTACCCCGCGATAAGAAAATTTTTTTTTTTTCAAAAGTTGTTACGTATATATATTTTTTGTTATTTATAATAAATTGTTACTTTTATTGTTAAGTTAAGCACCTTGTGAATTGCTTAGACACGTCGGAGAATATTTATAAGAATCACCTAACAAAACAATAAAAAAAAAAAAAAAGGAAAAACTTTTCACAAAAAGCTTTAAAAACTGTATAAAATAAAATTTATGATACGTTAAAATGTTTTAATTTTTTTTAAAAAAAAGATTTTACAATTTATATCAATCAATAAATAAAAATAAATAAATTCTATAAGAAAGAAAAAAAAGAAATTTAATTAATAATAATAATTACGGTTTTGTGTTGTCGATGCAACACAACAACAACCGGGGGTGAAATAATAATTTTTTTCTTAACGTTTGTACGATTTTTCCTGTGGAATTAAACATATATCGAAAGGTTGATTTAACAATCAACGTGTTTGATGATGATGTTGGTAACATTGTGTAAACAAAACAAAAAAAAAAATTTCATTGTTTCGAGTCGTTGTTGTTTCTACTTTTCGAGTGGAGAGTTTATTAAGACGGGGTGGAAAAATCCCGTAGGATCTTGGTCTTGCTTTTATTTTTTTCGAGATTTTTTTTTTTTTAATAATTCGCTATTTAAATGCAGGAGGAGCAGAAGACAAAACTTGTTTTTTCCTTACCACCATAGTTGATTTTCTCATTCATCATTTTGTTTTTTTTTATCACGTTTCCTATCTCCTTATGTTTTTGTCATAACAAAAATGATTAAGAATTATAATAATAAGATGAAGAAAATGTTTTTATCATTTTGAAAATTTTCTGATGATTTTAAAAGAGAGAGAAAGAAAGAAAATCCTTAACCGGTCTCTTTTTCAACGAGTCTCTTCCTTCGATTTGAATAACAATAAAAAAAAAAAAAGAAAAATGAATATTCAAATTTTAATATATTTTTTTTTCTTTGTTATTACTCTAAATGAAAATGATGGAAAATTAATAATTTTAATGAAAATTATTAAATCTGTTTATTTATTTAATTTAATTTTTTTTTTTTGATTAATTTATTTATTAATTTTTATTTAAAAGAAAATAAATAATTTTCAAGTAAAACTAGTGAAAATCGTGCTTTTGTTTACTCTATAAAAGTTTTCCTTTCAAGCAAATTAAAAAAAAAAAATCGAAGATAAGATGGTAGGAACGTTAAAAAATTTTCAAAAAAAAAAGAAGAAATAAAAGGTTAATAAAGAAACAAAATAAAAAAATAAAAAAATAAAGAAAAAAAGAAAAAAAAAAGTAAAAAGATGTAAAAGGAAAATGGGAGAAAATCCTGCGGCATACACCCAGAATCATGCGGTCGATATGGTGAGCAGGGCTCCACCGAGTGAAAGCGTCTCATTGGAGCTAAAATGCAACTGCGCAAATTCGTGCCTGGGTGTCGCACACGGGTGAAATCAGGACCGTGGGACGGTTTTCGGCGTTCGCCGAATCAATACCTCGTCAGTCGTAGTGTGCTCGTGTAGTCGGCTCATTCTCCGTGATAAACATGTACTATCAACATTAGACGTGCGAGAATATTCACGGCACTTTTGACGCGGGATATACACAATACATAATAGAAAAAAAAAGAAAAAGAAAAAAGAAAGAAAAAGAAAGAAAAAGGAAAAGGAAAAAGAAAAAAAAAAGAAAATTTGGTGATATGTGGTTAAGTGTGACGTGTTAATAAATAAATGGCCTCGGTCCCGTTTTATTATTCGGGAGGGGGCCCCACGGCTTGATGGCGGGGGCATGGGCCCCACCCAGCAGCTAGCCGTAGCCCCACTGCCTCTCAATATGAGCCCCGGGGCTTCCGCCGCCGGCCTGCTGAACAATATACTAGCCTGGCTTCTCGTCTTTTCTTTTCTATTATTACCGGGTAAGAGACATAAAGTGTGCGTGTGTGCGTGTGCGTGCATGATTGTTGGTTAATGCCCTCTGACCGAACCCTTTTGGAAAAAAAAAACGGTTTTAAAAATTGATGATGATGATGATGATGATGATGATAATAATACATACATTGGAAAATAGGTCAACTGAAACGCCAATGAACTTCCTTTCAATTTAATCATTTTTTGTACGATTTGAAAAAAAATTCTTTTTTTTTTTTATTACGTTGTTTACTTTTTTTTTATTTAAAAAAAAATGATAATAATAATAACAATAATAATAATGATAATAATGAGATGATATTATAATAAAATCGAAAAGAGAAGGGCGGGAACGTCAAATTTTCACAGTTTAATAATGTGAAGGGAGGAAGGGAAAGGAAAAAAAAGAAAAAATGAAAATGATAATAATATTAAAAAAGAGAAAAAAAATTTTAAAACGTTTTTAACTGTCAAAAATTTCGGAATTTGATTTTCGGAAACGGAAACGGATAAAAGGGAAAAAAAAAATAGTCACAAATTAAAAGGAAACGTACAATCCATTTGACAGATGAAATTTTTATGAAAAAAAAAGAAAAAAAGGGTTTTCGTGGAAAAATTCGAATTTGAAAAACTTTTTTCCAGGACACGACTATTTTTTTTTTCGTACGCTTTTCAAAGCTAACGGTAAAAAAAGATTTCAAAAAAAAGGGGTGGGGGAGAAGGGGGGACAGGGCAAAAGGTTACAAAAAAATTGATATTTTCTGTTTTTGTTGTTGTTTCGGAGCGGAAGGGAGGAAAAATCAACAAAAAAAAGAAGAAAAAGTTAAAAATAAAAAAAAAAAAAAAATAGGAAAAAAAAGGAAAAACAAAAACCGCGCCCAAAATATTTTTTTTTTTTTTCCTTTGAATATTTTTCGTTATCCAAAAAAAAAAAAAAAATTTGTTTAATGTAAATTAATATTGAGTTCATTGAGCTCATTTTTCTCTCAAAGGTACCTCTCACGAACCACGCCTATATACAATTTTAATGATAATTTTTTTCCTTTCTTTTAATTTAATTTCTCCCTTTGTTGACATTTTTTTTCTTTTTTTTTTTTATTCGCACACACGATTTTTCACTTTTTTTTCACAAATTTTTTTTTTTTCCTTTGAATATTTAACGTGATAATATTTTTTTTTTTTTACTGATTTTCATAACCGGAGATTTTTTTTTTTTTTAATTTATTTATTTTCCTTACTTACGCATTTTATTATTATTATTATCATCATTTTTTTTTGCATAATTTTTTAAAACGGAAATTCTTTTCCTTTTTTTTTTTATAATTTTCCGTTGCTCATATTCAAAACGCAAAATCCCATAACAATCAAATTCCTTTTTTTTTTTCCTTTTTTATCATCATCATCCCCTCTCCTTTTATTTGTGTGTGTATGTGTTTACCAATCCGCCGTGGGAAAATTTAACTGTTTCCAATCGTTTCTTTTTTCTTAGCATGCGTAACATTTTTTTTCTTATTTTCGTATTCAAAGAAAAGGAAAATAATAATAATAATAATAATAACAATAATAATAATAATAATAATAATAATAAAATCCTTTCCTTTTCCTTTGAAAATGGATAAATAAATAAGTGAAACCGGCATCGATGCGTGACATTTTCAACAAAAAAAAAAAAAAGATTTTTTTTTTTTGTCGCTATTACAAAAAAAAACAATTTTTTCATAATTTTGTAATTTTTTTTTTCCCGCGTAAAATTTACGACGATTATACGCATTTATTCGATAAATCGATACTCGAGTTAAAATATGTTTTTTTTTTTTTTTTTGGAAAAATTTTCCAAAAGCGTGGCAACGTTGCACACACAACAGCTCATTATTCGACGACAAAAAAAAATCTTTTGCTTTTTTTTTTTTTGTAATACGACTTTTAAAGCTGCTAAAAAAAAACATCGCAGTTATCATCATCATCATTATTATTATTATTATTATTATTATTATTATTATTATTATTATCATTATCATCATCGTTATTTAAATTAATTAAATTTAATTATAGGACTGCCAAAAATAAGTTTTTTTTTTTTTAATTATTTTCTTTTTTTTGTCGTAAGAAAATCCGTAAATCAAATTAAAATTTTCCGAGTAGTTTTTTTATTTATTTAAATAATAATGATAATAATAATAATAATTAAATGGATATGATAATCGCTCGATAACAAGTTTTGTTTTTTTTTTTTTTTTTGTAAGTTGGCTTTAATATGATAATGATAATAATTTTTTATAAAATTTTTGGATAAACGC